>NW_027202826.1:9437006-9612006 GCF_024711535.1 Dipodomys merriami
AAATTTTAACTTACAAATAAAAAGAGTTTGAATTCATCTGAATGTACGCAGTAATATGTATAAAGGAGTTAATGTTTGAATTGGCAAGAACATAATAGACAAAATTATAAACTTGGATAGTTAGGTATTTTTCATTTGAAATAAATGCAATACAGCTTTCTTCCTGCACATGTACACACACATATTTAAAATGAACTGGCCTGTTATGTTTGCATGTGCTGGATTTCAAACACTAGTGGTAATGTTTCCTTAACATTGATATATGACCTTTGTAATTTACATTGAAGAAAGCTGTTTTTTTCAGCCTAATTAGAACTGTTTCAAATTTTCCTGCTAAATATATGATATAAAGTCCTTTCAACTTTTTTATTCTAAAGTTTCTTTCCATGTCAACTTTGTTCCAATCAAAATATGCTTTGAATTAAATGATTTTGATTGAATATGTGGATCACATTTCACTTCTAAGATTTAAAGTCCAAAAAGGAAAAGTTTAGCCTGTTCAAACAAAGCAAGAGCAGCCACTCTGCGGAAAGCTATTCACATTTAAGAAGACTGACAAATTGTTTGTGTGCACCATTAGGTCTAGTTTCTGCAATAGTTGCCAGATTTCCTGTCCCCCTAATAAGATACATTAACTCCTTAAGTGCTGGGCTTTGAATCTGTGGTGAGTGTGACTGACTTTAGCACATTTTAATTTTAGTTTCCTTCTTTGAAATGAATCTAAGGAAAAGAGAAAACTTGCTGTTAACCATGGTACATCCAAAAATTTCAAGCAACAAAGGTCATAGAAAAAAACCCAACTTTTTTTTTTTCCACACTGGGCCAGTCCTGAACGCAAACAAGCTTTCCAAATGGGATTTGTTAGAAGTGACAGATCCATATCCATCTTTATTTCTAACAATTCATCAATGTAACCTGTTTAAGAATTACTTCTAAGGTCAAGCACAAGAATAAAAATAGTGAAATAGCTAAATCAACTAATCTACTAACTAATCTACTAACATGAGCATAACTCTGCCCAGTTCTGATTAGAAATACGTCAGGATACTTCGCAGGTTAGTACGTTTTCACTATAACTATGCGACAGAAATGTGGAATATATTTTATACTACTTACATAGAAAAGTCTAAACACCTGTGAAGCAAGGACATTTAAGATCAGTAAGTCATAAAGGAAAAAGAGGGAGAAAGGAGAATCGAAGATTTAAAGGGGCAAAAGTCATAAGATGCTAAGAAAAAAATTGTATCTGACAGTACTAAAAAATGAAACTTAGTCAAGGCACCAAAGTTCATTCTGCAAAGCAGATAGAGAAATCACTGAAGAGAGTTTGTACTTCTAAACTGCCCTTGAACTGTTGTGTGGATGAGAGATTCCTGAGCAGGCTCGCCCAGTGCCTTTCTACATTTCTATCATTACAGAAGAAAAGTGTGAGTTAGTATCACACCTCGATAAAACCATCAAGCCCTTGTGCATCTTTTGGCAAGAGAGCCGCTATTCTGTCTATGATTGTTATTGTGTAGTTTTAAATGGACTAGTCAACCAGCTGTTATATATTTTACACACTGAAGGCCATGTTTCCTTTGAAATTCATAGTTTTAATCTCAACTGAAGTCTGTATTGCTGTGTGCCAAGATCAAAAGGATTAGGCAAACTTGTACAATTACCCTCCTTTTCAGAGAGATGATTTTTTTTTAATGTTTAAAATTCTCCTGTATTCTGACATTTTATCCAACTATTTTCTTTAGAACTACAGAACATTAAAACATTTAATTAACATCTCAACCTTAGGTCACTGCTAATCTAAAATCTAGAAATTCATAATATACAGATACATTAAACTAGTTATGATATAACACAAAAAGGGATACGGAGTTTTTTTTTCTTTGTTTTCATTCAAGCTTGGTAAAAATGGATGGAGAGCAACTGTACCAGTCTATTCCTACTGTTTGTTTTATGTTTTAGTTTCTTTGTTAAGAAATAATTCATAGAAGAATACATAATTTAATAAATTTAATAAAAGAAATTTAATAAAAAGATAAATTAGGTAATGCAAGAATGAGGATAAGAAAGAACTGTCACATAAAAATCTTCTCATGAAGTTTCATATTCATTAGACTCAGGCCCTGTGTTTGGTGCTAAGCTTTCTAACAGGCAACATAAAGAAGAAGAAAAAAATATGAACAATTACAAGACTCAGAAATGACCATAATGTAAAAACAAACCAGATGGCCTGAAAAACACATTATTTCTATTTCTAAGATAAGAAATTCCTCCCTTGGCAATATGATGGAATCCAGGTATGTGACTCACTGAGGGACTTACTTAATCCTGGGCCAGATTTAAAGTGTAGACAAATGGAGAGACTATATACTCTTCAGACAATCCTAAGTAAACATTATTTCTCTTAGGGAGGCTTTGAAGGGCAAGTTCTAGATTACACTTCATGACACATATCTGGAAGGTAGCCACTTTATTTATCAGCTAAATACAGGGCCACATGCTTCAATAACAGGTAAACTGAGTCATGGGATTTATAATCTTTAAAAAATATGGGGAGCATTAAGGTAAAAGACACAAGCCTGCATGAAAGTCAGGCCCACTTTTACTTGGAAAAAGGAGTGGCCTACATTAATAAAGGTTCAAGTTTCTCCTCCGAACTTAATTTTCAGTAAACTCTCTACACAACCAAATAAAAGCTTCCAAATGCCAAACACGATGCCCTAATGCTTGTACTACACTGAATGTCCACCTCTGAAAAGTATTTCTAGAAAATTAATTCTGAAGATTGTACACGGCTGTTAAGCTGCCTTGGATAAAATAGTTATAAAGTATACACTCAAGGAATTAAAATATTAAGCTAAAATCCTCAATTGTTCACCTAGGCATAGAAAAATTAGTTGATTTTTCTCTAACAACCATCAGAAGGTACTAATCTGGTGCATGAACTCCTAAAGGTTTTCTTTTATAGTCAGTTACAAAAGGAAGGGAAACAAAATAAAAAATTTTAATCTCTCCCCATTTGCTTATCCACATAGATCTGATAAATACTAACAGTCTCTTGCCTTTGAAGATGGCCAGACCAGAATCCCTACTTATTGCCAGATGTAGTTTAACCCCACAGGGACGCCAGACAAAAACAAGGAGCTGTCTGCATGGCACCAATGATTCCCTGTACCGACTGCCATAAACTTACGGCAGCAAATCAAAATTCTTGGCATAATACAGTGTGTATTAATCATCACTCCCAAGAAGATCCAAAAAAGAAAGACCTGAATTATAGAATATAAGGGCTCATGAACACTTTTAAGGCAATGATATATTCATCTAGTGTATCAAATCATATCTGCACTTGCTCTGTTCATGCAGTTGTATACATGGACATTACATTGTATTCAAAGCCCTTTTCATTCCAAAACATGTGACTCATTTCAGCAGCTCTTGTATCCACTCATCAAGTAACACAGAATGCTGACTTCAGGCCCTATGCTGAACTCAAGACTAAGATGAGATTGTCCTTAGAATGGAGGGTGGGAGAAAGAGTAACTCTACAGTGATACACATTCTAAACAATGGTGTGCATGGAGGGGGAGGGGGTTGGGAGAGAAAAACTGGGAGAAAGCAAGGGAGCAAGGAATGGGGTGACACTGCTCAAAAAAGAAATGTACTCAATACCTGACTCAAGAAACTGTAACCCTTCTGTACTCTGTCTTTGCAGTAACAATAAATAAAAGAAAAGAAAAGGGAATATGGAGACTGGTGGCTCATGCCTGGATCTTAAATACTTAGGAGGCTGAGATCTGAAACCCATGCTGTGAAGCCAGTTTGGACAGGAAGTCCATAAGAGCTTATCTTCAATTAACCAGCAGAAACTGACTCACAAAAAAAACAAAGTAACTGGAAGTGAAGCTGGGGCTTGAGTGGTAGAGTGCTTGCCTTGAGGGAAAACAAAACAACAACAACAAAAAAAAACCCTTAGGTCCTGAATTCAAGCCACAGGTCTAGTTCACACAGGTACGCATGCACATGTGCATGCACACGCGCACACACACACAAAGTATTGAAAGCCTAGATTAAGAAAACTGTAACAGCTAGGTGCCAGTGGCATGCACCTGGCATCCTAGCTCCTCAGAAGGCTGAGATGTGAGGACTGGGGTTTAAAGCCAGCTCAGGCAGAAAAATCTCCATGAAACTCTTATCCCCAATTAACCACTCAAAACTAGAAGCAGCACTGTGGCTCCAAGTGGTAGAGCAGCTAGCCTTGAGCAGAGAGCCCAGGGATAGCACCCAAGTTCTGAGTTCAAGCTCTAGGACCACAAAAAGAAAAGGAGAGAAAGGGTATTGGGGTGGGGGGGGTGGGAAGAGAAGAAGAGGGAATGAGAGAGGAAGAAGAGGAGATGGCCTTTGGAAAGATGTATGATATGTTATCATTTACAATAGCTGAATTCCAAGGTCAGAGAAGTCAGGATGACATGCAAGATTTCAAGCTTACATTTTAGCCACACTGGAGTAAAAACAGTTTATATGATAGGTTAGTTGGAGTTTGGACTTAGTACTTTCTGTGTGTGTGTGGGGGGGGTATGTGTGTATGTGTGTGATTTATTGATTTTTGCAGTGGTGAGGATGGAACACAGCACCTTAGCATGCTAGTTCTCTTGTGGTAAACTATAGCTCCTTTTCCTAGCGGGCTATATATCCCCAGCCTGGACTTTCTTTCAGACTTAAAATTAATCCTACACCTTTGTTTTGGATCTGAGGATGAAATTATTCTATTATTATAATAAAAGTTTGGATACTATTTCAATATTAAAATTTAAATATATTCACATGTAATAATGGGATGTTTAAGTAAAAGATTTTTTTTCTTTTTTTGAGGCAATGTCTTACTACATAGCATAAGCTAACCTTCTCCTGACTCAGCCTAAGTGCTGGGTTATAGGCATGTAGCACCATGCCCAGTTCCAAGAAAAAAAAATCTGGACTTTATACAATGCTACCAAATAGGAACATATGCAAAGTATATATAATTTGAAAATGTCTAGTAGGAACCTAGTAAATCAATTTTAATGGCATATTTAATAAAGAATATTCAAGCATCATTTCAACACATAACCAATATAAGAAAATATCATTTCTAGTGAAACTTCAGCAAGATGGTAATGCAATTTCCACTTCTAGCATATAAGCCATATTATTTTCAATTAGCTGCACTTCAAGTGCTCAATGGTCATGTAACTAGCAGGTATAAACTGAGCAATATGAAACTCAATTCAGTTCTGAATACTGAATCTACATCTAGATGTTGCTATAAAAGAGATTTTGATGTATAATATAGTAGAAGAGTTACTTTCACACTTCACAACTTTCCCAACTGAAAATAAAGATCAACCTTCCAGTATGCAAAGTACCAGCCAGAAGACAAGCATGACCTTCGATGTGTTTTGAAGAGGTCATTACAATCCTCAGCCCCATAAAGAATGGGCAGACCTTCAGAAATGACCGCAGACATCTAGCACTTTAAGAGCGAAACAGACATAATGTTCCACAATGTATGTTCTTCACCCACTTCACCCACAGATCTCTGATGAAATGTGGCAGCGTTTGAAAGATGGCACCACCATCACCCTTTGTCACAATGAAGATAAAAGACCAGCTGTACCAAGAACAGGGTCTGCTGTTACCATACCATCCTTCAAAGTCTCCAGCTAGCATCCTCACACACTGTCTACCCAGCCCTCACAGCCAAATACTTTAAGGACTCTTCTATACCCACAGGCATTAACTCAGCACTGCAGACAAAACCTTCGCTGGATTCAGATATGTGGAATCTGTAGACAATGTGTATGCACAAATAGAAATCACCCCGTTTCAGTGATAGTGAACTAGTCTGTGCACTCCTAGAGATTGCTTAACATAGGTCTCTTCATGAAAACCAGTAGTCTTGTCTCAGTACACAGGATTGCACAGGTCCCGTGTCAACATGGATCTTACTGACAGTTTTTAAGAGTTGTTCAAGTGCCTTTTGCACTGACACATGTGTTCTTACACATAATTCTTTCACCCCTAATTAGTTTATTTTCTGCCTTTTCAGCAAAGCATGCATTTCTAGAAGGTGTATATTCAATGATTCTGCAATAAACCATGGATCTGATTCTGAATTATCAATGGAATATGACTTAATAGGACACTCTTATTTAATTATTTCTATGTACCTGGGAATAAGTAGGCAAACTTCTTGAAGGAATTCACTAAGTGTGCTATCTTTTGCTTCTTAACTAAATTCATGTTTTCTTTTTTAGACCAAGGGGATGTTCTAACTTAACTTCACTCCTCTACATCACAGCGTCTGGGTTTTGGGTTTCTCCTAGCATGGTGTTACCTTTCCCCCAGATTTTCTTTTTATATATCTGTTCTCCTTCTCACCTCTTAAGTAGAGGGTCATTTTCTTCTGCTACCTTTTCAGTGTTAATTCTCCTCATGATTCCATCCCAGACCCACTATTTCTGACCATCATTATCCTCCCAAATCCATCTGCCCAGTAGACTATGTCTTTGTGATGCTTCAGGTACACTCAAACTTAACACATCAAAAAATGGAGTGCATACTGTTTCCATTACACTTGTTATTTCCCGCTCTCTTGATTATGGACTTAATCCTCTACCAGCCAGCCAAATGAGAAATGTGGCCACCACCTTCACTCCTTTCCTTCTCAATCACTGAAACACTAGCCAGTCCAACAAGAAGCCTTGAAGTATCTTCTACATATTCTCTTCTCTACTGCAACTATCTCTAGTTCCATGCGTCATTAGATATATAGATAATATTAAGTGTTTTCAGGGCAGCCTTGCCTCCTGATATCTATTACACATATATATGTGTTATATTACACATCAGCATACATTATATATTTGTTAACCATTCTCCTCACTGAACAGTGCCTTCCAAAAAGGCAGGTACTATATAATATTGTTCTCACTATTCTATTGGGTGTTTACAAAACATTTGTTGAATAAACAAAATGAATATATCACCTAATTTATTTCTCTAATTGGTTACTGTCATGTCTGTCTACACTTAATAATGACAGCTCCAAAGGGCAGGTCATATTCTTCCAGTTCTGTCACAGATCTAATTATCTAGTAGGCCCTTAATCAATGTCAGTTGAATGAATGAGTGACATCTAAGAAAATATTCTGATTTAACACAAACCACTGTCTATGCCAAGAGTCTATGATCTTGCAACGTTGTATAAAATGCATGAAACTGACCCTAGAAACTTTATCCAATTGTTGTAATTCTAGAAATGTATTCTAGAAAATGTAAAGAATTCTTGTCATTATTAACCACTACAAATGAGCTGTCTATACTTTGTTAACCAAACAATTAAGTGTGAGAAAGTATATTACATGAAAAACAAGGGAAGTGGATATTAAAATAACATCTTTCAAGGTTTTCTCTTCAACAATGTCCAGAAGATGGATGTAAAGGACATCAATAATACACCTGACAAAAAGGCTCTAGGATTACAGTATATTCTGTCAGGAGACCAACTACACAAGAACAGCAATACAAAAACCGCAACAGCACAATTAATATTGCTGGATGCTTATGCTATGTGCAGCTTTATGTTAAATGTCTTACATGGATTATCCATTTAATCAGGCCAATAGCCCTACATTTTTTAAAAGCTGACTTACAAAGGAATGTAAAAGTGTATCAGCAAATAGCCTGGTGTCACACAGGCAGCTGATGTCAGCTTTGCAACCTGAACCCTGATCTGTTTGCGTCCTAAACTGTGCTATCAACCGCTACATTTTCCTTGGAATAATTCTGATGCAGAATGGTATGTATCAAACTGTATGGTATCACAAAAACTGTCAAACTCTGAAACTACTGCATCGTAGGAATGGTTTTGAAAATGTCATTTGAAGGCATGAATAGTAAGCATCTGAGCACTGCAAAGAACCCATGTCAATATGGAGTCTTTATTCACAGGTTGTTTCTTTTCTTTTTTAAATTAGCTCTTGCACCTTTTAAAACTAATTCTTTGATCCTGTGTTACAGTTCTGTTTTCTCACTAGAATTTCCAGTGTAGATTATATCTGCATCCTTGGAACTGTACATACAACAGACACTCAATAAATATTTACTGATCTAAGCAACTTATACACTAGGTCTTTTCAATATACTTGTTAGTCCCTAAGTTGAGAGACTCTTGATAAAGACACAACCCATCAACAAAAGAAACTATGAAGAGAACTGTAAAGAGAACAATAAGAGTTCACTCTACTAATTTCTGAATATTGATGGGCATTGGTAATTCATAAAAATGTGATCTTGTATATTTTGCCTTTCATATTTTGACTTGACACAAACTATTTGTTTCCTATAAACTGAACTACTACAGGGAAAGAACACAGAATGTGTCTCATTTCCTACCTAAATGAACATATTCATTTAATTACCCACCTGGCAATACATTTGTGTCAGTTTACGGAAAATGTTTCAAATACTTTCATGTAATAATTCTGCCAGACTCAGTGGTTACATTGTTTTCCTTCTATTTTTATAAAGATATAACACAAACATTTCCCTGGTGATTCTGATATCTCTTAAATGAACCATTTGACAAAGACTTTTAAATTAAGCTACTATAACAGATAAGAAACAATGTCAAAGGAGAAAAATTTGCTCAGAGATTTTTCGAAAAAGCTTCTCAAACAACCCCTGTAAAACATAGCGGAGTACTGTAAAATCAGAGTTAGCATCACTACTGTTATTGGGTTAGGAGAATTGAATCAAGGACATAAATGCATTCCTTCTAAGCCACCATTTCCTTCCTTTGTTGTTCAGAAACATAACTCTTCTTTGTAGGATATCAGGAGGGCAGTTCAATTCAGCTCAAAGGATGTCGCTGTAAGGTCAGAATTCAGAATCTAGCAAATCTATCCTTAGCAAGGTAAACATTTAAATTTCTCTTAACAGAGTAGGTGAAAAGACAAACAGCATGGCAAGAGTTAATTGAAACATTCCTGTTGGAGAAGGAAGGGCTGAGGAGTGGGGGTTGGGAGCTGGGGAAGGGGAGGGGGGGGTGGGCAAGGCAGGGAGATGCAGAGTTAATCAGGGAGCAAATCCAAAGCCAGGCATGGAGAGGCCTCACTAATGAGCCTCAAGTACCCTGCAGTGGTTTTCAAACTTAACTGGCTTCAAACGATGCCACCCCATGACAGAATGCAGCTAGCCATAAGAGGAGGGTGATTAGAATAAATGACTGGAGTAATTAACTCTGATGTGAAACCACCTGATTGGAAAAGAGAAGCCAAGAGCTATTTAGCTGATGGTCCTCCAGTAGAAAAGGAAGCTTTCCCTTTCTCTTGTGTGGGTGTTCAGTCAGAACTCCACTCTTTCAAGTAGGTATTTGGTAGTACTAATGAAAAGCAGCTTTCATTCAAGGGCCTCTCAAGGGCCTTCCCATTCATTTTGAAAGGGGAAGAAAATAAAAGCTTCAAAGTAGAACTAATTTACTTTACTCCCCTACCTCTTAGTGAATTTTGCATTAGTAAAGTCTGCATTAGTTATTTGTGCTAGCAATCTACCTCCAAACAATACCATCTAATATGAAATTTTTTAACTTACGGCATAACTAGCTATTGAGGGGAAATTTAAAAAATGTTTTCCTTTCTTTAAAAATGGTTTACATATTAAACTGGAAACAAACAGCAATTAATTACCAATCAGTTATGCCACTTCCTTTCTAAGTGCTACCGGAACGATTCTTTCTATAGCAAAGACTAGAGACAAAGGTAGAAGCATGCGTGTGGTAGTTAACAAGGTGGAGGGAAGGAAAAGAAAAAAAACCCCGCATTTTGGCAAAAAAAAAAAAAAAAAAAAAAAAGATAGCTTCCACACAGTGCAAATTGAGCCAAAGAATCCCCCGCCCTCACTAGTCTGTTTTATTTTATAAAGAGAGGAATTAGGAAGACTTGGGGGCATGAATACCTGCTGTTTTACAAGTCATCATCAATTCATTGAGCCAGTGTTGTTCTGTACCTGCTGGGTTAATGTTCTGGAAACACCCCCCTCCCCCCGCCCCCATCCAGGTTCACAGACTGCCCAGTAACTACTAGGGTGCAGGGTGTAGTAGCACAAGTAACTTAGAGAATGTTTATGCCTAAACTCGGATTTATTTGACAGCTTTACACCTTTGGGCATGATATAATTAAATGTTTTGACAGCTAAACGAAAACTGTATAAATTTAAAAGCTATTAGGAGCTCAGCATCTAGAATCAAAATGAAGTAATTTGCTTATACCCGAAGCCACTTTTAGCAATGCATTCCACTGAAAAACTCCATCACAAGGCTATCTGCCTAGCCCATGCGTTAGTTAATTCTTTTACATTCTCCCACAAAGAACATTCTCCTCATAAATATTGACAATTAATATAACGTCAAGAAAAGCAACATAAACATATTTAAGAGGATCAATATAACCACTAGAGGCGATCTCTGGGTATTTCCTATAGCTTGAGAAACAGCAACCTTAGATAGGGAGGAGTGGAATATTACTTTAAAAGGCCAAAGAGCACTATTTACAAAGGTTTAGCCACGTGAAGAGTGGATAATCTTTCAATGTTAATTCTCTCCTCTCTCTCTCTCTCTCTCTCTCTCTGTTTTCTTTCTTCTACTTCTTTTTTTTTGTGTGTGTGCTATCCTTGGGGCTTGTACTCAGGAGCTAGACGCTGTCCCTGAACTTCTTGGGCTCAAAGCTAGGCTCTACCACTTGAACCACAGTGCCATTTCTGGCCTTTTCTGAGTAGTTTATTGGAAATAAGAGTCTTATGGACTTTCCTGCCCAGGCTGACTTTGAACCTCAATCCTACTCAGCCTCCTGAGTAGCTAGGATTATAGGCATGAGCCACCATGGCCCAGCTAGGATGTTAATTCTCATTCTCCTAAAATACCAACATGTGGATTTGCAGTATCCCTGCTGCTCTGGTCCTATGAGACCCCTCACCCCCCACCCCCCCCACCCCCGTTCCTGCTTCCATAATACCCCTAAGTTCAGAGTTTGCCTTCAGAGACAAACTGCCTTGAATCTGAGCTCTAGAAACTGTTTCTGTCTGCAGCAGTACTAAGCATATAGAAGAAAAGACTCAGATAATCCTTATAAATAAAAGAAAAACTTCCCACACATTGTAAAACAAACTTGTCCATTAAACTGTATTTTCTTCTGGTACTGGGGTCTGAACTCACAAGCTTGCTCTTACTTGTTCAGCTGGAGTTCTATTACTTAAGCCATACCTCCAGCCTGGCTTTTTGCTGGTTAGTTTAGAGATGGTGTTTTTCTGGGTGTTTTTTTTTATTTTTGTTTGCTTGCTTTTTTAGAATTTCCTACCCTGGCTGGATTCAAAGGGTGACATATTTACTAGGCAGTATCACATTATCATTCCAGAAAACAGATGATAGACAATGCAGGTTTACAGTCTACAAAAGAGTTACATTGTGGAAATCAGACCCATTACTGAAGCATTTGGATGCTATCAATATAAAAACCTATTTAAAATTCATTTTTGATTATGTAACAATCTTAGGAGACACTACATCCTCAAGAAAGGTAACTGATCAGTTGCTTATTTAAAGCGGAAAATCATTAAAATGTTTGAAAAGCAGTCCACTTTTCATGTGGTGTTTATATTTCACTTTATCATCCTTCCTGGAAGGATAGCTCTTAAGAGGGAAAAGACTGAGAACCAAATTCTGTTTAATTACACAGACGGATGTCAAGTAATGTAGGAAAGCATATCTTAAGAACAGCTTCTTCTATATACAACTAAAAACATTATTGCATTATCTAATTGTTCTCTTCCTCTGACTCTTGCTAATGGGAGAGATGGCATTTTGTACACCCTATTTGGTTTTCCGGCACACAGTCTGAAAGCAGATGAAACTTTCTTGAGTGTTTAAATATCTGATGGTGCGTGGGCTGCAATCCAGCCATTTATTTTTTTAATAAGTGAACCTTGAGTCAGATGATTTAAACACAAGTTGTAATACTCAAAAATCCTAGCAGATAAGTAAATGTCTGAAGACAGTGAATTTCAGACCTAAAGCGAGGTATTACGAGGAGTAGAATAAGAAACTGAAGTCATAAACACTATATATTAAAGCAGTCCTCTTTCTGAGACCTAGTATCACATTATCATTTTATTATTTCACTGTTTCTCCTCTCCATGGACATCAGGGTTTTGATGTTTTTTTTTAAGTCGTTCAGTCTACTTTTATTCCATATTTTGCAAAAATAGTTGGCATATCTCCCAGAACAAGAGATTTCCTCCATTTACAAAGACTACTACATTTAACTCTCTTTCAAGTCTAACCTTGACTTTTACTTCTGTGGAATCAGGTTTTAAAAAATGTTTTCAAATACAGCTGACATAAACATATTGCACCTGTCGGACTTTCTAATCAGAAAGCTAACCAGTGGATCACTTGCAGATACAACTGAGCTTAAGGCACAGGAAGAGGATCTGGCCCATCCCCCCTTCTCATAGGTAAATGGTGTTGGAAGTGTTTAGAAACTGCCCGCGCAGCTCCAGAGCCTCCGTGACCTTTGGCTCAGCTCCCTGAACACATATAAACACACTAGGCCTAGTAAATACACAGGTTTTTGTACACTTTTATTTTGTGTACTGTCAAGAAACTAAAAGCTGCAAAGTAACCATAACAACACATTATGCAGAATTTTAGGTTTACATCGACTTAATTTACAAACTTATTTTAAACATGGATTAAGCATGGTATGTACATGAAAAATAAAATATGAGACATAAAGTAGGCATTCGGAAAATGTTTCAGAGCCTAACTCTTTTCAATTGCTTCCTCACTGGTGCTCTCCCTGCAACATTGTCCTCTTGGCCTTTAAGAGTTATTCGAGGCAGTAATTTTTTTTTTAATCATCAATTTTTCAGAACAGCGGGTTTTTATTAGAAATTCATATTTACATATTATGAATTCTGATTATATTTGCCTTTAGCACCTTCTCTTGCTGCCTCCTCCTACCAGTTTCTTTCTCTTTTTTTTTTTTTTTTTTTTTGGTCCGTCGGTCTTGGGGCCTGAACTCTGGGCCTGGGCCCTGTCCCTCAACTCTTCAGCTGAAGGCTAGCGCTCTACCACTTGAGCCTCAGCCCCCTCTTGGCCTTTTCTGCTTATGTGGTGCTGAAGAATCGAACCCAGGGCCTCCTACCAGTTTCTACCTATCCTATTCCTCTAATCAGTTCCCTTCTGTGTTCATTACTTTTTTAAAATATGAATTCTGCATATAAAAGAAAATATCTGACACTTATCTTCCTAACTCTGGCTATTTCATTTATCATGATGTTTTTCAGGTCTATCCATTATATGGAAATGACATTAACATCTTTCTTCTTTTATGGCTGAATAGTACTCCATTCTGTCTACATGCCACATTTTCTTTATCATTCATTACTTGATGGCTACCTAGGCTGGTCCCATGACTTGGTTACTATAAATTAGTAAGGCAACATTTTTTTTTTTAAATTCTCCACTATTATCTCTAGAATTCTATTCTAAGTTCTATGCTAGAAATTTAATGCTAGTATTTTCTCGATCTATTTAATCAACACACACACACACACACACACACACACACACACACACGTGTGTACGCACCTGAAAGCACACACCTTTGTCCTTTAGAACTGTCCCTTGTCTCTTGGATCTGCCTGCTCAGGCTGGCTTTGAACCACTATCCTCAGATTGAGATCCTCAGGGAGTAGCTAAGATCACAGGCATAAGTCAATCACACCTGGTGACAAATTTGCTCTGGAAATTCTTTTATTTTGAAATAACTTTAGACTTCCAGAAAAAAATCCAAAAATACAGAGTTCAAGTACACTCTTCCCTCAGCTTCCCTTATTGTTACCTTTAAAATCACACTCCCATTACCAAAACCAGAAATAACCAGTACACCATAGTGACAGTGTGACCTCTTCAACAGTTATCACAATGCCTTTGTTCTGTCCCAGGATGGACCTCCCTCCCCTCCCCCCCAACCCCCCCCTCCACCCGCCCTGATTTCTACCTTGTATTTAGCTGTCAAGTCTATCAATTACAAATGAAAAAGAAAAAACAAATAATCATTTCTTTGTTTCCAAAGTCTCTGTTTTCCACACTGCCCTAGAACTCCTGGACTCATATAATCTGCTCACCTCTACCTCCTGAGTGCTGAACTAAGTCACCACAAATAAGTCCTCAAAGGAGCATGGAATTTTTTAAAGTCTCAATAGAAAGCCCCAAATCCACAGAGAAGGAAACAGTAATAAAAGAAGGAAATAGTTGTCCTATCCTGTAACCTGAGGGCATGGAAGAGCTCACACTGAAAAAACAGGTAAGAGAAAAGAACAGAATGATATAAGAAAAAAAAATCTAATCTGTCTTGATTTAGACTAAGTATATGAAAGAATTAATACCCTGAAATTTTGCCATTATATAGATTTATGATAGTAAGTATAGCTAATGAATCTAAAATTTACATACAAACTAGTCCTAGGCTGGTTGGATACACAGAAGGGAAAAGCCAATAGCACGGGAAACACTACCACCAAGGCATCCCTGGAAAGGCACAGATACTACCACCGAGGGTTCCCTGGGAAGGAGTAGGTACAACTAATCGTTGTAATACTTTGAAGAACCTCCATGCTATTTTCCATAGTGCCTATACCATTTTATATTCTCTTTAGCAGTGTACAGGGCTCCAGTTTGTCCACATACTCATCAATACTTGTTTCTTTGCTTATTTGTTGTTTGTGTTTTGAGACAGGGTTTCACTTTGCAATCAATGCTGTCCATGAACAAGGGATTTTTTTCTCAGCCTCTCTGATGCTTGGATTACAGACATGATGTGTGACATGTGACATGTGGCACTCCAGACAGGTGTGACATGATATCTTCATGAGTTTCAATCTACATTTCCCCCATGATTAAAGGTATTGACCATCTTTTCCTAAGCTTGTTGTTCATCTGCATGTCTTTGTTGGAGGAATTTCTATTCAAATCTTCAGCCCCCACCCCCACCTTGTTATTGCGTTGTAGGAAGTCTTTATATATTTTAGCAATTAACCTCTGGCCTGATATGTGGTCTGCAAATATTTTCTCTATTTCTTAGGTTCCCTCTTCACCCTGTTGATTATTTCCTTTGCTGTCAAAGCTTATTAGTTTGGTTTACTCACATTTTATTTTTGCTTTTGTTGCCTGAGCTATTGGAGTCACAGCTACAAAATTACTGCCAAGACTCATGTCAAGAAGCTTTACCTCTGTATTTTTCATCTAGGAACTTCACAGCTATATGTTTTCTGTTTCAGTTTTTGATCTATTTCAACTGATTTTTCATAAATGGTATGTGATGATAATTCAGTTTCATTCTTTTGTGTGTGGTTATCCAGCTTTTATAAAATTCAACTATATAAAAACTGCTTTGCAACCTACAAAGTACAATGTATACTATGGAAATAGAAAGCACAGAATGAAAGGGTAAATGACTTGGGGTTCTGAAAATAAGAAGCTGAACTTTTTTTATCTTATTAGTTCTGTGGCACTACCCCACATCCTTTCTTTCGGTCTTAAAAGGACAGTATGAGGTTCAAATGGCTATCATATGAATGCTACCCAAAAATGCTAACATTATACTCATTTAAGTTATAATTATTTTGTATTCTTTGATCATGATTTTAAATCATTACTGATATCAGTAATAATTTATTAGGAATAAAATCTGTGTGGCCCTGAGGACTTGTATTATTTACAGTTGTTGCTGAATATCACTATGAACTTTTAAGCAAAAACATCACTAGTTTAAGTTAAAATGCTTTAAATGCTTTAAAATGATGTATTTGTTGGAATATAGTCCACAAATACACAGACAGCAGAGCCACTATATTAGATCACGCAATGCTCTGCAAATGGAAATCTGGGCCATGATTAACTATTTAGGGTAACACTCATAAACTATAGAGTATGCAGTAAACATGTCTACCAGGTAAATTACAGAACCTCTGTGCTAGGCAACAGCAGCAGAGTAGGACTTGATTAAAAGTCCTTATGAATGGAGAATTGTTTTAATTCTAGAAGTGGGAGAGGAGAAAACACACAGTCCTGCAAGTCCCTATAAGACACGTGTCCATTTAGAAGATCAGAGGTCAGGTTTTATAATACATGGGAAATAACAAGTAATTAATCATGATTGTAAGGCAATACCCCACTTATAGGAGCTTGGATGTGATCACATTTAGTTTCAATGTTTGTTCTACACCAATTCAAAGGTGCTTATCTTCCTTGGTCCTCCCGTGCATAACAGGTTGAGCCTGTATTTCATACTTGATGATTACCTGCCTTAAAAGATTATAAGTACATAGCTTCCCAAAGGTCTCTTACCTTCTCATTCTGAATAGCATTCAAAATTAGGTAAACATTAAAAGTAGCAAGACATGCTACTGTCAGCAAGATCCATCAGCTCTTTGGTATAAGTGACGGCTACTCACCTGACTACTGACCCAATTTGGCTTTTGAACTCCTGGAAGCACTGCTGGAAATATGATGCTCAAGTCTTGATATTTACTCATTCTGGACTTTGCCTATCATCCTTCCTGAGTTTCTCGTCTTCTACCAGTTTCAAAAGCATATTATGAAGCCCAGTGGCTAATATATGAAAGCTACGTTTAAAAAGTTACCATTACAGGGGCTGGGAAGTTGGCTCAGTGGTAGAGCGCTTGCCTTGCATGCCTGAGGCCCTGGGTTCGATTCCTCAGCACCACATAAGCAGAAAAGAAAAAAGCCGGAAGTGGTGCTGTGGCTCAAGTGGTAGAGCGCTAGCCTTGAACTGAAGAGCTGAGGGACAGCGCCTAGGCCCAGAGTTCAGGCCCCACGACCGGACCCAAAAAAAAAAAAAAAAAAGTTACCATTACATGAATCTATGTTATAATTACTATACATCAACATAGGATCATTTGCTGATCTCTGCCTGGCAGGGCAGCAGAGGCACACAGTCATTACTACTGCTTTTCACAGATTGGTCAGAGTCACTCACAAGCCCTGTTTCTTCTGGATCTGAGTAAACTATCAAGCTTCCAGATGAAAACAAAAAGCCCTTTCATGAAAAGCTTTTATTATTTTGATAAATACTATAATTTTAAACATCTTTAATTGTCTATGGATCTAAGCCTTCCAGACCAGTCTTCTAAAAAGGAAGTTCAGAAACTAAAAACAACGTCAAGATGTGGAAGGCTGGGAAACATGGAAGCAGTCAAAGCTACTTGTACATGATTGTCAGAGACAGGAAGAAAATTCAGAGCAAAGATGTGAGTTGCCTTACACAAGTAGAAGAGCGCTAAGACAGCTCTTGTGAGCATAACTTACTGTTACTTTCCAAAAATAAGTTTTGTATAGATGCAACATAGAAAATCCTAAGATAATCATGTAATTAAGGCAACAGTACTGCCTTCAAACTATGACAATAGTATTGCAAATATGACTAATATGTACACTAGCAATGGCTCAGGGTGCAGAAAACATGATAGAGTCAGAATATACATTCACTAAAATAAGTCTTTTACGCTATTATTTGTATACTAGTAATTTCTTTCATATATGGATAACTTTACACATTACTGAAAACATTACCTTCTATTACAATAAATTTTCTCAGCTTTTTCCCCCCAACACTATCCCCATGTAGTTTGTTATTATATGGGCAAGGCAGCATTCATCAAGTGAAACAGAAAGCAAACAGAAATGCATACATGAGAAACAACAACAAATAAAGATTACCAACCTTACTCCTCAGTGACACAGGGTTTATTTACCAACCAATATTAAAAAAACAAGGATCATTCAACTCGTCTGAATAATATTTACAAACTACCTGTGAATTAACTCTCTGCAGTTAGAATTTTTCTGACTCTTGGAATAGAAGATCTGAACTCCATCTACTTCAGGATCATGTAGGAAGATTTGTAAACAAACAAACAAAAAACACCAAAAAACTATTCCATTATTGGGCCTATTCCTCAAACCTCTAGAAACAATTTTAATGAATACTTATTTTGAGACCGTCTTACTATGTAGCACAGGTTGGCCTTGAACTCACAACCTTCATTTCAGTTTCCCAAGTGCTGGAATTACTGGTAGAACCAAGCATTCTGTTGTGGCCACACCCTGTTCTGCTTATGTGTTGCTCAGCTGGCAGGGATATGGGTTGTTTTACTTTGTGGCTACCATGAGTAATGCTGCTGTGAGCATGGGTACATGTATTTTCAATTCTCTTAAGAATGCTTTAAGAGTAGAATTGGGAGCTGCATAGTAGGTAACTTTGTTTTCTAAACCTTTTCAGGAAATACTAAGTCTTTCGAAAAATGTATACTATTTTACATTCCCAGCATCAGTGTATAAGGGTTCTAATTTTTCCTCTCTCAACCAATGCCTGTTATTATCTGTGTTTCTACGTGTGGCAGGTTAATGGACATGGAAGTAGCTTCTCTGGTGAACAGGGCTTATCTGCATTCCTCTATAACTGATATTAACATCTTATCTAATTTTTGTCATTTCTTTATCTTCTTGAGACCCTATGGATTTAAATCGATTTTCCAGTTTTTAATTGGGCCCTTGCATTACTGTGGAGCTGTTTCTGTAGTATACAGTAGACTCTTACCACAGAGAGATTTGAATTTTTTTCTCTCATTGTGTATTGTGTACACTGTTTTTTCATTTTCCATGCCCACTTTATCTGCTTTTTTTCTTTTGGGCCCTTCACATTCTATATAGTTGGGAAGCTTCATTTTTTTATTTACTGTGCTTTTGGTTGAGTATATGGCCCAGGCTGGCTTTGGATTCTTCATTCTCTTGCCTTTTTCTCCCAAGTGCCCATTTCACTACTTTTATTCTTTATGATATAAATGATATTTTAGTAAAAATACTGTATAATAAAAATGTTGCATAGCAGATATTACAACTGTGCCAAACTGAAATGCCATATAATATGTGTAGCATAAAAGTTATATTCAATTTACTTCAACAATATATCTCTTACTAATTATTTCTGTAACATAAACATTAAGGAATAAAATGCAGTTTTTACATATATAGAAGAATATATATGGAGAGAATATTTATAAAAGAATATATTTAGAACTAATTCTATATACATACACACACACACACAGACACACACATACACATCCTTCTTTTCTAAAGAGTGTTAAGCTCAACACTTACTGAAGAATGTGATAAGCAGACACACCCATTCTGACTTTCCCTTTTTTATTCTCTGCAGAGGAGAAAGGAGGCTGAGGATCTTTTTTGCTAAGGTTCTGAAGTGGTGTAACTGCTTATGGATAGGGCTTCCTTAAAAGTGAAGCCAACATTAAACCTTAGAAACTAAACAGAGACACACTGAGGGAATTAGGAGGGGTAAGTTACTTTATACTCTTAAAATAAACACCTAGTAATTGTGGGGGGAGAGTAAATAGTATCTAGTTTAGTCAAATCAGTATGTGTGTTTGTGTGTGTGTGGTTAGTTTGTAAGACACAATTTTACCTATAATTAAAAGGGAGTAAGGAGAGAAAAGGGATGCAGGCTTTCAATGACAGAAACTATCTGTACAAATATATCCTACTTTTCTTTTGCAGCTATTTCAAGACTTGTACTGTACAGTTCACTATTCTTGATCCTCCAAAATCACAGCTATTGTCTTATTTTCTAAACTGCAGGACACAAATCTTAAGTTGTAAATTCTTAAAAATTTACAAATCATTAGATGAAAGATGAATATTCATAAAATATTTAGAAAAGAGTTTGAAAACATAACTCATTGCACACTCAAGCCACTGTAGGCAAATGAGCAAATTAATTTTAAAAATTAAAATGTTAAAAGGGATGAGTTAAGAAGCAGAAGAAATAAAGTAATTGTGGTATAATGTTATCTTTGGAAAATTATTTTTGACAGCTAGTACAATTAAATTCTAGAAGGAATTAAGGATAGAGAGTCATGATACTAAAACAGAATAGGTTTTGCTTTTCTCCAACATTTGTTGGGGAAAGTTTTTACCTTTACTTATACTATCAATCCAGTTGAACAACAACAAGTAGGCCTATTAAACACAATACCTGTATCAGTGTGTAACACAAGCAGCCACAATGACAACCCTATAAACAAACTTATTCTATAGTCTGCATTAAAGATAGCCCCACAGGGCTGTAGAAAATCATATGTATGACATAAAAAAGTAAACTAAGGTACAGAGAGATAAACTTTTTAAAAAAGTGAATCAGTTAAAATGTGGAACAAACTTAGGTACTTTAAAATTTATTGTTCTATTTGCTCCTGCAATATTTGCCTTACTTTGATATCAAATGTACTAAAGACAGAAAGAAACAAAAATTATTTGGAATATTAAAAATGGAGCCAGAGAAAAATAATAGGAAATGGGTGAGAAAAAGAAAAGAGGACTATGGACAGACAGGAAGGAGGGCCAAGAGGCAAACTGGCTTGCTTAGTCAAACTCTCTCGGGATGGTGTGCTGAGCTACCAGACCAGAAATGAGGGGTTGAAAGCTACTACTGATAACTGGTGGAGGCTGAAAGTGCTATTTAAGTGCCTGGTGTCTGTGGAGAAGAAAGGGAGGAGAGGTTAGAGAATAAGGAGGCCCAGTGCAGAGTAAAAAGAAAGCATTAACAGCAGCCTCCTGGGACTAAGCATGCTAGCTAGAAGCCAGAGGGCAAATATGGCAAGAGCAGCACACAGCAGCTGGATAAAGGGAGAGAGAAATAAAGAAACCACAGGAAAACTGGTAGCTTTAGGCTACAAGGCTGACTTGGCCTGGTCTGGATAGTTAGAGGGACAACCTGCCTGGAAATCATACCACCATCTTTCTCCTGCCAACGGGTGACTAATCGACAACTGAACGCAATCCACTGAAATCTGCTTGGCAAAATTACAGTAAGCATGGGTTTTGCTTTGTAGAACAGCAGTCGGCTGAGAAGATGTACCTAATATACTCTCAGCATTTATTTTTACAATAAAATCAACATTAGTGTTCTACACAGCTACTGAAATGGTACTTTAAATTATATTTAAAACGAAGAAAAAATTAGCTACCTTTCCCTAAAAGTGTAATCCATTAAGGCTTTCTAAACATCACTTATATAGCATAGCTTAACAAAACAAAAAAGAATAACAACATTCTCTGTAATATAAATTTATATATGTGTGTATGTGTATGTATATTTACATACATGTATATATATATATATATATATATGTTCCTATGATAGGGAACCAAAAAATATGAAAATCCCCAGAAGAATTCATTGATTCATATTCCTCCATTCAAAAAAGGGTACAAGCCATGCACCAGTGGCCCATGCTTGTAATCCTAGCTACTCAAGAGGCTGAAATCTGAGATTTGCTGTTCAAAGCCAGCCTATGTAGGAAGGCCTGTAAGACTCTGACCTCCAGTTAGCTACCAAAAAAAGCCTAGAGTGGAACTGTGGCTTGAGTGCTAGACTGCTAGCCTTTACGGTCAGGATCCGATCTTGTGCCCCAGGACTGGCACAAAAATAAATACATAAATGAATAGGTTCAAAGTATTATCAGTAAGCAATATTTATTACCTTTCCACAGTTTTAGAATGCATGGTAAATACTGCAAAAAGTTTTTTTAAAGCAAATAAGTATCTGCTCCAATACTTCAGAACTATAACAAAGAGATTTACCCTATACAACATTTTCCAAATGTCTCAATAAATATTTGGAAATATTCGATAAACTTCTATCTGTACTTGATTGATCTGGGGTATATAAGTTTTTTTTTTCATCATATTACCCTGTACCCAATATCCCATGGCTCAGAGTAAGTAAAATTTTGTTCATTCATCAGAATTAATGTAATTTAAGACTAATGTTATTACAAAAATTAAGATCCAACTTCCAGAAGTATTTCAAGCAAGAATTTCAAGTAAGAAACAATAATTAAATTGTGTGGTGTACAGAAGAAATCCTATAGGAGTTCAGGGAATGAGGAAGGAAAGAGTAAGGGAAAAGCACCTCATGAAAGTAAAATTACATGCAATTTATTGTTTCCTGTAGTACTGAGGTTTGAACTCAGGTCTTATGCTTACTAGGCAGGTTCTCAAACACGTAAGCAACACTACCAGTCTCCCAAGGGAGTCCTTACACCATATGCAACATTTGAACAAAAATATCTGGAAGGCAAACATATACAGAGAGTAAGTGAAGCAGTAGAAAGCCAGGTACTGATGGCTGATGGCTCACACCTGTAATCCTAGCTACTCATGAAGTTGTGATCTAAGGTCATGGTTCAAGCCAACCTCAGGTAGCAAAGCCAATCAAACTCTTACCTACACACACACACACTCTTACACACACACACACTCTTACACACACACACACACACACACACACACACACACACACACACACACACACACACACAGCCATAAGTAGATCTGTGGCTCAAGTAGTAAAGTGCTAATCTTAAGCAAAATGAAGCTCAGGATCAGCAAAAAACATAAACAAAAAAGCACAAAAAATAAAGGAACTGTGTAGTATAAAGTTATCTTTGGAAATATAGTTTTGGGTTTTTGGTTTGTTTTTTGTTCAGTCATGGGACTTGAACTCTTGACCTGGGTGGTGTCCTTGAGCTCTTCAGCTCAAGGTGAGCCACAGTACCACTTCTGGTTTTGGAGATAAGAATCTCACGGACTTTCCTGCCCAGGCTGGCTTTGAACAGTGACCCTCAGATCTCAGCCTCCTGAGTAGCTAGGACTACAGGCATGAGCCACCAGTGCCTGGCTTGGAAATATAGTTTTGACAGCTCTTACAATCAGGTCATAGGTACAAAATATCCTGAGAGGTAAAGGGAATCAGGATGCTAAGATAGAATAATATATACTGTTCGATTACAAGCCATTCTCCTTGGAAATTGCACTTCATACTTTGACACTGCAAGTTTTATCATTTGTATAACTAATTTGTTTGATTTTCACATAAATTAAATAAAGAAGACTACTTTTGCCAGACTAAAGATTTTTCTGCCCCTCTGTCTCTCTCTCTCTTTCTCTCTCTCTCTGACACACACACACACACATGTGCACGCAGGTGTAGGTGTTGGCTTTAAGCTACCTATTTTCTTGATGAGTACAGAACCAGAGAATATACACATCCAAACCACAGAATGTGCTTTCCCTGGAGTGACTTACACTTTGTACATCTTTTCAGGGAGCTTTCTCTTTGGAACATCAGTTTCACTCTCCCAGTCCCAGCCCACCCCACATGTCCTCCTATCCAACCTACATTTGCTGCTCTCTCACTTCCAAAGTCTGCAGCAATCTCTTTCTTTTATCTTCTTTTTTTCTCTTGATTCTGACTTCTGTAATTCAAGCTCTTGGAATTTATTATGTCAGCTGATACATTTCTTATTTCCTTACCTTTATTCTCTTCTTCAGTTCACTATCTGAGTAATGTAAGAGTCCTGAGAAAAGAATCTGGTTACTAGCTTCTGTTTCTGTTTTTAAGGAGACAAAGTCTCTCTAGATATAACCCAAGTTTGCACTAAATTTGTGATCTCACCTCAGCTTCCTGAGTGTTTGGGTTATAGGAATTCACTACTACACCAGATAATACTTTCATTTTTATTGTCTTGGATATGTTTCTATTGCTGATAAGTTAAGCTTCAAAATACCCTTTCTAGTCTAAAATGCATTCTTTCTTGTCTAAAATCTCATCTTGGAATGGGGGATGATAGCTGGGGCTACCATAACAAAATACAATAAACTGGGTGTCTTCAATTGTGGAAATCTGAGATTAAGATGCCAGAATGTTTGACTTTGGGAAAGATTCTCTTCCTGGTTTATATACAGCTACTGTCTCCCAAGTCCTTACATGCAGGTAGTAAGAGGGAGAAAGAGAAAAATATGGGAGGGAGGGGCAGGGAAATAAGCTCTGAGTTTATAAGGGCATTAATCTCTTTATGGGGGCTCCACCTTCATGCCTTCATCTAAACCTAATTATATCTCTAAATCTCTATCTTCACTGGGGCTGAGAGCTTCAACATATGAATTTTGGGATTATATAACTCAGTAGATAATAGATGCCAGACTAGTTTTTTTAAATACCTAGCTCAAATGTCTCTTAAGTATCATTATATCCCAAATGAAGTTCACCACTATGTCTTCTTTATACCAATGGATCACAGTCCATTGTGATTCTTCCCCTTATTGGATGGTGAATTCCTGCAGGGCAAAGATTTGATCTCTTCTTGTGATTATATTATCATAAACAGGGTAGATATTCTATTTTACTCTTTATATATTCCCAGAATTGAGCATAATACTTTGTCAAGTAGTAGGCACCAATAAATAGTTGTTGACCAAAACAGTGGAATCTTAGAAGTGAAAGAACTGTGCTGATTTTTTAAAATGCTTTTCTTTACCTGGAAGTCATGCATTATAATGAAGTATCTCTCCTATCCCTATAACTCTAGAGTCTGAAGTTATAATTTATTTGTTTATGGCATCATCCATCTAAAATTTTCTATAACCACTAATTTCTTTGGAGTTACAATGCAGATTCTATCAGCCAGTGCTAGATTATGAGCATTTAATTCATGAATTGCAGACACTTTTACATAAAGAGTAGGCTGAACACATTTTCACAGGAGTAATAAATAACTTCAGATGTCCTTGTGAGAAACTCAGCAATCAGACTCAACTATTAATATTCTCTACTGAATGCATTTCCACATCGGAAAAAGTGTTACCAATCATTATTTTATGTTACCACAGTAGGGAAGACTTAATCTTCTTTTACATAACAATTCCCTGGCCTGGTGGCCATGTGATTATTCAGCATCACACCTATTCTAAATCTGTCAGACTACTGAAACCCTATTGCCCTTGTTCTATATCTACTTATCCCCTTACTGCCAAGAGGTTAAGTAACTTAATCATGGTCAAAAGCCAGCTAATACAGAAGATCTGGGACTAATCTACACATATCCTGAGTATGAATATACAATGTATTCATATATACTCATACTTAAGTGATATACTTATAAAAATGACTAAGACAATTGATACAAAAAGTATAAAGCATGATCAAATTCATTAGATATGTTCATCATGTTAACTGTACTTGAATTAGAATTGATGGTCTATCAATGGATATTCACTAAAATCTTACTAAGTTTAAGATACCATTTGCAAGTAATGGAAGGGAAGAGGCTAATAGGCAATGATTAAAATAAATAGTAGACTAGAAGAGTTAAGAGATAAGTACAAAGCACATCGGAAATTTCAGTCATGGCTATTGTTTTTATATAAGAAGGACTATCTGCTTAGATATCTATTAGACCTTAGAGAGAATAAAGATCAAATGTTAGAACGTAAAGAGATCACATTTCATTCAGTGTAAACGATATTTGCAAACAGAATGTTAGAGTTGAAAAATTGCTGTGACAATATACTGTAGCTTTATTTCTATGTGTAACAGAGATGTCATGATGGATAATAGGGGTTGGGCTCCCTTATAGGGAATCCTACAGGACTGGGGATGTATTTAGTTTGGGGGAAGGGTGCTTGCCTAGCATGTGTGAAGCCCTAGTTTTGAGCCCAGTGCCTCAAAATGAAGCCATGCATGTCACCTGACACAAGGAACTTGAATAAGCACTATAATCTTCTTACAACTATGGATTAATGTAAGAAAATTACATGTGTGTATATACGTAAAAAAATAGCAGGAGTGGAGAGGGAGACTAGAAGGAAGTTATTACCATGGTCTAAATAAGAGATTAAAAAAATCAATGTGGGAAAAAGAGTAGCAGAGTCAGGAAAAGATGTTCCACTTACTCTAATCAACTATGTATTATTTATGGCAGTACTTGTAGGATGAGACAGGATTTTTAAAAACCAGCCATAATACAATGTATTTGTATTAATTATTATAATTTTCTTTTCTTTTCTTTTTATGTCTTTCTTTTTTTCTTATTCTTTTTCTTTCCCTCCCTCCCTCCCTCTTTCTTTCTTTCTTCTTTCTTTCTTTCTTTCTTTCTTTCTTTCTTTCTCCTTCTTTCTTTCCTTTTCTTTCTTTCCTTCTTTTCTTTCCTTTTCTCTCTCTTTCTTTTTCTTTCTCTCTCTCTCTTTCTCTCTTTCTTCTTTCTTTCTTTTTTTCTTTTTTTTTTTTGGGTCCGGTCGTGGGGCCTGAACTCTGGGCCTGGGCGCTGTTCCTCAGCTCTTCAGCTCAAGGCTAGCGCTCTACCACTTGAGCCACAGCGCCACTTCCGGCTTTTTTCTTTTTGCTTATGTGGTGCTGGGAATCGAACCCAGGGCCTCAGGCATGCAAGGCAAGTGCTCTACCACTGAGCCACCTTCCCAGCCCCTTTCTTTCTTTCTTTCTTTCTCTTTCTTTCTTTCTTTCTCTCTTTCTTTCTTTCTTTCTCTCTCTCTCTCTTTCTCTCTTTCTCCCTTTCTTTCTTTGCCAGTCCTGTGGCAAATTCTGGGCCTGGATGCTGTCCCTGAGCTTGTTTTGCTCAAGGCTAGCACTGTACTATTTGAGCCACAGCACCACTTCCAGCTTTTTCTGAGTAGTTTATTGGAGATGTAGTCTCATGAACTTTCCTTCCTGGGCTGGCTTCGAACAGCAATCCTCACACCTCAGCTTCCTGAGTGAGTCATTGGCGCCTAGGTTTTATTATCACTTTTTATCTTAATATATTTTGAAAACCATTTTACAATATATTCTTAATTATCTGACATGTTCAAAATGAACTTACTTCCTTCGAAAGGCTATCTCATGACTGAGCATGGTGGCGTTGGGGGGTGGAGGCAGGAGGATTATAAATTGGAGGCTGGCCTGTGCAACACAACAAGACCTTGTCTCAAAAACAGAACAAAACCCTATTTTTTTCTCTCTCTCTGTAATATGTACTTCTCTTATTATCACAATCCATCCGCCAACCACAGGTGACCTCGAGGTCACATTTGGTCTCTTCGTCTGTGTCATTATGACATGTGGACAGTCAGTCTCTAGAATGCCCAGTATCTTCTCAAGCCTCTCGCTGTTGCTAAAACTCAGATTGTCCTCACCTTTCACTCTGATCCCTTAAACTCTAGCAGTTGAAACTGGCCTTTCTGCTTCTACTCTTCCCCAACTATAGGCCAAGTTCACACTACCACTTTCTAAGGAACAAGTTCAAGGTAATGACATCCTTCTAATGTTTTCTTAGTGCTTCATCATGATTAGTAGATGAAGTACCAACTCCTTAGTAAAATCTCTTTAGAAATGGTGCCCTCGACTTACCTCTGATTCCTGCCCAAGGTGTTTGTGCTGCACCATCGTCCTAACCTCTGCATACATTTTCTAGGCTAGAAGCTTATTCATTTCACATGACTCTCCCCGCTCCCTCCTCCTACCCTCCCTTCCTCTCAACAGATAACTCAGGTTACCACACTCAAGGAAATTCATGCATATATACACAAACTTCTTCACTGGAAAAACATTTGCTGGATATACACCAGTTGCCAGCAAATCAAACATAAATACGGGAGGAAGCAGTCATTTATCCTTAACCCAGTGCAGAGCTGCAGGAAAGCATCCAGAGCAGAACCAAACCCACAGCAGACACTGCTTCTTAGATGTACTGCTGCCACAGGTGACATGGCCCAATGCCAGGGACAAAGGCAGGGAGGGACTGGAGGCCACGCTGGCCCAGCCCCACAGAGCACCACTGAACGCAGCGGTGGTGGTAACAGGAGCAAGGGCTCCTCCGTGAGTTAAACCTCCAGTTTCACATTGGGAGCCCGTCAGTCTCAGTTCTAGTTGAAAGCCATTATCATCAGCCACCAGCAGAAATGATGACTTCCAGCTGGAGCTGGCAGTGCACTCCTGAGATAATTTCCACGAAGACTGGGAATGAAATAGTGAAGGATAGGCTTTCTAGCTCTTCCTCTCTTCTTCCTCTCTTCTTTCTTTCATTTCTAAGCTTCAGAGAACTTCACATGCTCTCAACAAGCACTACTATCCTGGAAGGCTCTACATATAATCATAAGTACTCTTCTAGGATATAGGCAAAGAGAGAAATTTGAATACAGATGGAAGACCAGAAGGCTGTGTGAAAACAGAACAAATATCTTCTAGAAGGAATGTGATGCTGATTTTCAAGCCTCTGAAACAATGACAAATTAATCTGTTCTGTTATAAACCATCCAGTGTTTGTAGCAATTTGTTACAGCAGCTATAGGAACACACCTTGATATTACTCTCACAGAGGATTTGGGGAGTACTGCTCTGTAGAATCAGTTTTCTATGTTCTACCGAGACAAAACAGACCAGGTGTGGTAGGACATGCCTATAATCCCAGCATTTAGGAATCTGAAGCAGGAATATCAAAAATTCAAGGCCATGCAAAGAATGAGATTTTGTCTCAAAATCAACAACAAAACTTCCTCTCCCACACACAAACCTGTAAATAAATAGATTGCTATTGGGGAGGGGGGCAGTACTGGGTTTTAAATGCAGAGCTTTTTACTTCTAAGCTAGTGCTCTATCACTTGAGGCATACCTCCAGCCTGGTTTTTGCTGATTAATTTAGAGATGGAATCTTTTTTTTAAATTTTTTTAATTTTTATTTTTTGTGAACACACTGTACAGAGGGGTTACAATTACATGGGCAGGTTAATGCGTACATTTAGAGATGGAATCTTGTGGCTATTTCAGCCTTCTTAGTGGCTAGGATTATCAGTGTGAGCTAGGATTATCAGTAAGTGCCTTTTTAATCTGCTTATTTTTGGGGATGGAGTCTAGCATATTTTAGTTACTGCGTTGGCCTAAACTGCACTTTTATACATGCCCCCCAAGTGTTAGCCACTGTCACTGGGCTCTTTGGATTGCTTTATATACTACTTTATAAACAAATTAACATTGTATATCTTTATTCCCATGTTTTTAGGGTCCCTTTTAAAACCTAACATCTTACAGGAAATTACATGTCCAAAAGTAGCATTTTTAGATTTATTTCAAACTTCATACACATTGGCCCTCATTTCCAAGGATTTTAGGTGTGTGTGTATACATGTATGTGTGAGACTCAAATCACTATTGTCAACTGCAGCCACTCTGTGTGTGTGTGTGTGTGTGTGTGTGTGTGTGTGTGAGAGAGAGAGAGAGAGAGAGAGAGAGAGATAGGTAGATAGATAGGTAGTTGAGAATTACTATTACCCACTACAGGCACTGGTGTAGTAAGCACCTCCTCAAACATGAGTGTGCATTGTGCACCTGTGTATGCACACACTGCCCACAACTGAGAATCACTGTTAGTAACTGCATTCACCATAGCTGTGTGTACATGTGCAGCTGATAATTACTCATATATACTGCAGGTACCATGGCTGTGTGTCTATGAATGTGTGAAAGTGCCTGTGTGTACTGTGCATATAAGTGCATATGTGCATGTATGTGCACTTGTGATCCACAGCTGAGAACTAACTGCAGTCATAATGGCTGTTTACATTCTTGACTATGATATCATCAATGTGGAAAATAAAAAAACTATAAAATATGAAAAATGCATATTAGCTTCTAGCATTTCAATTGTGAAAAAAAAGAAATACGTTGTCTACAAGAAATAGGTTCTTTTCTTCTTTTCCTTTTGGTGGTCTTGGGGTTTGAGCATGAAGCCTTGGGCTTGCTACCACTTGAGCCACACCCCAGCTATTTTGACTTAGTTTTTATTGGACAGGTTCTTATCCTCTTGCCCAAACTGGCATGGGACTATGATCCTCCCACCTGTATCTCTCATTCTCTCATATACAGCTGAGTTGCCAGGGTGCACTCCTACACCCAGCTTCTGTTATGAGATGGGGATCTTGCTATCATCTTGATGGGGCTCACCTCAGCTACAATCCTCCCAGTTTCTGGCCCCATGCAGAAACATTTTTTGTTTTTTGTTTTTGTTTTTTTTTGGTCGGCCGTGGGGCTTGAACTCTGGGCCTGGGCGCTGTCCCTCAGCTCTTCAGCTCAAGGCGAGCGCTCTACCACTTGAGCTACAGCGCCACTTCCGGTTTTCTGGTGGTTTATTGGAGATAGGAGTCTCACGGTCTCTCCTGCCCGGGCTGGCTTTGAACTGTGATCCTCAGATCCCAGCCTCCTGAGTAGCTAGGATTACAGGCGTGAGCCACCAGTGCCGGGCTGCAGAAACAATTTTTAAATGCTACTTCCCTGTATTTGTTTTCATTGTGACAGGTTGATTTTAATCTCAATGCTGCTATCATCACTTGAGAACTGTACATTTTCTATTTTAAAATGTTATAAAAGATTAACTTCAGATCTCTGAATGCTTAAGTTAAATAATTCATTTTGAATTCTAACAATGAATAGGAAAAAAACAAGGCTACTAAAGAAATAAAATCTTATCAAATTTTTTTCTTAAATAATACTATAAAAGTGTCTTACTTTTACTTTGCCTATATGCTATTGGATGATAGAGGAAAGGAGCTGATGAACTCGCTTTTATTCTTCTTTACCTTCTCAAGTGGCCACTCATGTCACTATTATGAAATACTAGTGAGGAGACAAAGGCTCCCAAAGATAACCAAAAGTACATGTGACCCAGTGGGAACCTCAGGACAGCTCACCAATAGAAGGCTGCCTGTGCTGGGTTCATTCAGCTCCAGGCCACAAACGTCTCTCCACAGCAGTAAGTCATTACCAAAGAGAAAGACCCACCCAAAGGGCAGGGCTTGTGTCTAGACCTCGTGCTAAGTCTAACCATGCAAATGGGCACTCAACAAGTATGTAAATGAGTGAACTACCGGTATTAATCTGCAAATAAATTCTGTATCCTCCAGCTAAAACAAAATCATCTACATTGCCAGCTTTTAGAAACTTAGAACAACAGGGTAAGGTTTGCTTTGTCTGTTATTCAACTGAAAAATCAAGGCAAGAACACTGACAACATACCATAAGAGATAAATGATAAGCATTTTGAACTCATACATTTTTATATTATTTGAAAGTATGAAAAGTCTGTTTCTTATTTCTATTTCTAAATCACTACTTGGAATAACATATTTTTCTTTTCTCGGTTCAGGTAACCCAGACTGATTTTAAGGAGATCGTTGAGATTAAAAATGTTTTGATTTTATTCTGATTGCAACTGTTCTCAACAAAGAAAATATAATTTGTCTGCAAGTCTCACCAAACATATGTGATTTTCCTTTTTAAATATGGAAGATGTTGCCGTCTGTCATAAGTCCATCTCTAATCCAATTTTCCAACCTAATACTTAGACCATCATTATGTACAAAAAGATTAAATGGTTATGTATGATAGCGGCTCCACTTACTTAATACACACAGAAAATGTAATATTATTTGCCCTCCCACAAGATCATGCTCCTAAAAATATCCCAACCTCATGAGTTAACATTCGGACAACCAAATACTTAAGAAAGACATGCTGAGTATCTTAAATTAAGTATGTCAGTTAATTAATTCTGTGATCCCCGGCTACCAACCGAGTATTGTACAATCTGTTATTATTCACTGTCCTATAGATCATCTGTTCTTAGTGCTGGCTTGTTCCAGGAAGAAAGACAGCTGCAACACTATATCCCTGTTCAACCTGAGGACCATCTGACTTTAATTGTAACACACAGCTTGATGTGGCTCTGGCTAGGAAAAGCCAAAGCATCGTCTGTAATAATCTGGAAAAGCAGAAACCTGCCAACAGAGGGCTGAAAACAGGGACTTGTGCTGTCTGGCTGCCTGACGGGCTGCAGGAAATATGATTAATGAGTAAGGTATAATGATATCAGGAACCCGATTAGCACCACAAAAAGGTCACAGATCAAAGTAGTATGCATTTCATGAGCTACAATCATTGCATAAAAGCTGTGGACTTGAAGAGGTAAACCAAAAAGAGGAGGGGAGAAAGCCCTTATGTGATAACATGCCAACAGATAAGTAAAATAATATACTAACAATGCAGTCACTGATAGAAAGTTAATTGGAAATTGTAAGATGCATCAGTATGGGCTACCCTGTGAGAAAGCACTGTTCATCATGAGTATACAACAAATGGTTTTGAATGAGTGAGAATTTTTTCATAAATAGACAGAAGTAAAATTAAGGATCTTTTCTAATTGTGTCATGGTGTTCAGAGATGTAATATTCAACTCTAAACTATGCATGATCTGCAGTGATTTTTTAATATAGTTTTATCTGGGAATGTAAGCTAATGCAGAGCCTAAGAACAGATATCTATAAAATTCATTAGTGTTAAAATTTGTAAACATATTTTAGTAATGAGTTATAATAAATGTGCAGTTAATGCTATAAGACACTATATGCATATAATTTCACAGTCATTTCTGAATTTAAAGCATAGGCTGACAAAATCCAAATCTGAATAAAAGACAAAGTAGTGAGTTCTAACTTCTGTTCTTTGTGGTCTTCAGGAATCTTTCCCAACTAAATCTGACTCTTCTGAGTGAGGCAGCTGCACAGAGACTGGACATTCGGGGCGGCCGTCTGTATACAATTTCATGTCCTAAACTGCCAAAAAAGTTGGCGAAATTTTTAAATATAACTTATTCAAATACAGCTCCCTCTCAGAGATGCTTCAGAATGGAGGAGATATTTTATGAACACATTTTATATTTTCCATTCAAATATAAATAATAAGCATGGTTACAAATTATGATGAATCAAGAACTATCCCTTGAAAGTTAACATTTTACTTTATTCTGTTTATTTGGGAGAGTGGTGATACTGCAGGGGAGGGGTCAAACCCAGGGCAAGCATTCTACCACTGAGTTACCATCTTAGCCTGAGACTTAAAGTTTTAGACCATACTTGAGAAAGTGTTTCCATGATCAAATAATCAGAACTTAATTTGATTCAAAATATATTACCAAGGACAGCGAGGGTGCTTTATATATTTCATATTATATAGGTTTTATTTTATCTACTTATTACTTAGTTAAGACATTCTGTTAGTTTTTGTGTTTTTTCTGTGCTGAGGATCAAATCCAGGGCTTACTGCATCTAGGGAAACCCTCCTGCATGGAGATGAACTTCCAGGCCCATAATACATTTTGTTTTAAATGGTGAGTTTAAAGGCACCATTAAAAAGTGGAAATACAATCACAGAATAGTTGAGAAATAGCTGCAAAATATATGCTGGATATAGGACTTTATGACTAATACACAAAAGTCCTTATAACTCAATAATAAAAACACAAACAACTCAACATAAAAATAGCAAAAAACATATGTAACAAAAATATATGTACATATGTAAGGAGAAAATAAGATTGAAAAATGGCCAATCTTATTAGGGTAGTATGAATTAAAATAACAAGATGGCTAAAATAAGTAAGACTGGTAATACCAAGTTTTTTTTTATAATGTAGAAAAACATGGATTTCAAAAACTATTGGTAGTAATACAAAATGGAAAAGACATTAAACATTTTTTGTTTGTGTGCCAATCCTAGAACTTGAACTCAGGACCAGGGTGCTGCCCCTGAGCTTTTGTGCTCAAGACTAGCACTCTACCACTTGAACCACAGCTCTACTTCCAGCTTTTTGGTGGTTAATAAGCTCATGGACTTTCATGCCTGAGCTGACTTTGAACTGGGATCTTCAGATCTTAACCTCCTGAGTAGCTAGAATTAGAGGTGTTAGTCACTGGCACCTAGCAACGTTTCTTTTTTGTTGTTGTTTTTGTTTTGTAGGTCATGGGGCTTGAATTCTGGGCCTGAGTGCTGTCCTTCAGCTCTTCTGCTCAAGGCTAGTGCTCTACCACTTGAGCCACAGCTCCCCTTCTGGTTTTCTGAAGGTTTATTGTAGATAAGAGTTTCAAGGCCCTTCCTGCCCACACTAGCTTTGAACCACCATCCTCAGCTCTCAGCCTCCTGAGTAGCTAGGATTACAGACATGAGCACCGGTGCCCGACTCAGCAATGTATTCGGATATAACGCAGGAATTCTGCTCCTACTAATCTCAAGAACAATGAAAACATGTTCATACTAAAATATAAACACAAAAACAATTATAATAGTTCCAAACTGGAAAAAAACAAATACCATTTACTGGTTGTTGTTTTTTTAAAAGACAGGCAAAATGTGACATAACTATACAAAGGAATATTATTCAACAAGACAGAGAAATTAACTATTGCTCTATGTAGTAATCAGTGTGAATTTGAAAACATCATGCTAAGTGAAGAAGGTAAGTAGAAAAAGATGACAGTTGTATGATGTCAGTAATAAAAAAAAATTTTTCGAGAGAGTACTATGGAGGGAAAATCGGTGTTTGCTGGGGCCAGGAGTGTGAACAGAGGCTGACTGTAAGGCGGCACAGCAAGATATAGGGAGCAAATGGATGCTCTAAAGCTACACAACCGTACACATTTATTAAAGCTCAATTATACACCTTTATGTGTTGGATTTTGGTATATAAATTACAGCTCAATAAATCCATTTAAACAGGACAATCACAAAACCAAACAAAAAGCTATAATGCAAATGTACGTTCAACTCACTCACTTCTGTGTGTCCTGGGGAAGCCACATAACCACAGACATGTGTCACATTAAGGAATCTGGTTTCTCCTTCTGTACCATTCATAGCTAAGCTTTGTCTCAAACTCCTATTTTAACTACAAGTAACTCAGAATCTCCACCAATGCCTTGGATAAAGGTAAAATGCTACATGTATCATAGGAGCGTTTGAGGTGAACATAGCCGACACCAGAGAATATTTTAGGTATTTCACCTACAAAATTACAATTATACAAATAATTTCAAACTTCAAATCAGGAAACCGGGCATCAGAAGGATTAAACTGCCTAAAGTCCCACAATCAACAGGATGATTGGTTCTGTGCTCTCTCTACATCCCAACATGATGCCAGCATGCATCGCAAGCAACATTTCAGTAATAATGGTATTGTAACTAGGATAAAGCTATCATTGTTGATCTGAACAGTTAAGAGACACCACTGAAAAAATCAAATTAGTCCTTTTCCTTGCTTAATTACAACTAAGAACACTACAAATAAAGTTTCATTTATAATATGGAGTATGCTAAGGATACTACTTTTATTTATTTTTAATTATATTTTTACTATGTTTAAGGAGATATTACTTTAAAATACTGAGAATATAGCTCCCTCATCCAAAACTTTTATGAAAGGAACCGAAGAAAAGTCATTATATTTCCAGACAAAACACCCCAGAACCATATAATAGGGGAACAATATAGAATTTACTAAACAGGAAATAAGCACATACTGTAAGCACCTAAGTACTTCTAAATATGATGTAAAATTTCCCTCCAAAAGACAACAGGATACAACTTAAAAATGTTTCTGTTACAAAAATGTGTGGTGGTGGTCTAACCTGCAGTATAAAATTATATTCCTTTTTCTGGAAAAGGAATTCATGTTTGAAAAAACAAACAATTCCAGTTTAGTTTAGAATTTTTGCTTATCATTTTGAATTATCATGAATATATGAAAATAACCTAAATATACCTGAAAATAACCAAAAGCATGCATTAGACTTTCAATTCATTAAGATTTTATGAAGTATACATAGCATTGAATGTTATGTCATTTTGAGTTATTCCTATCGACCACAGCTTTGTGCAGAAGGGCAAGGGTTAATGTTCTTACACCAACATGAGAAAGATGCTTTGAGAAAAGGCTCCTGACAGAGTAGATGATTACTATCTTACCAATCTGTTTATACGAACAAATTCTTCTGAGGTTTTAGCCCAAGGAGGAAGTTCCACATCAGACACTACTGTCCCATCATCCATCACTCCAAGGTTATAGTTATTGAAGTTGACAAACATCTCAGGGAGATAATAAAATTCAGGAATCAACTCCTGCATAAAAATAGAAGATAATGTTTTAGTATAAAGTGCAGGACTAGAATAGACACTCCTAAAAGAGTCTGATCATCTCCTATTATGCTGAAAAAAACAAAACATATTTTTTTCTTTGTATATCACAGTCCTATCACAAAGTTTCTATTATGTTAGAGAAAACATAATAATGTATAGGTATAAGCACGTCTTACAAGCTTTCCTTCAGAACATGCATTATGACCTCAAAAAAATCTTTAACTATCAATAGTTGAAGAACAATTTAGATTTGACTGGATATAAACAGATTATCATGCTGCAATTGTAACAGTCATTAACAGAAGTTAATTAATTATACTAAGCCCATAGTATTTTCCCTACATTTCAAAACACTCAACTTTAGTTTTATTTACTAACCCTAAAAAGAAAGATTAAAATTTAAGTCTAGAAAACCACCTGTATAAGAAACTGAATACAATAAAACTATGAGTTTAATAATATTTAAAGTATACTTTAGTAGGATATTTAGTAAGCAGAAAACTGCAGCTCTTTAGGCTTTTTTGTATGCAATAAGCCCCATATATAACTATTTCAGAGGCCCATAGCTCAGACTTGAAATCCAGTCTTGACCTGGGTCAGTGGCTCAGTGGTCTTTCAGATGCCCCCTCAGGGCCAACTATGGCAGGCCTGGCTTTCCAAATAGTTGAGAAAAATAGAAAGGTCATCAGATTTTGGACAAGGTCACTATGAACTTGCCAGAGAAGAGAAAAAAGATCTAGGAGGAATTAAGCTATTATCACTTCCATCATCCACGTGAAATGTTGCTTGACTTTGAATTGCACATCCTTTGTTTATAATCATGATAATTAACTAAGCAGGGTAGAAATGAGCTTAACCTCCAAATGCCTGACAACCTCTTGATCACTAAAGTTAAAAAAAATTAACTAAACCAAATTCTTTAAAAGGGAAGAACATTGTTAAAAAGTTTGGCCATCAATGCAATTAGAGAGTATGCATGCAAAAATGTTAAGATTCCCATCTTTAAAAACAAGGCCTTTAAGTCCAATTGGCCAAAGAGGGGGGGGGGGGTGGGGAAGATGTGTGTTATCATATGTAGCAAAAAGCCCTAACCAGTGTGTGGTGTGCAGGTACTAAAAGAAGCTCTTAATAAACTTTAGTATATTTAATCCTAGAAACATTATAAAGTGAGATACTGCTTTCAGTAAAGGTTCAAACTAAATGCTCACAAATGTTATTTTTGTTTATTATTGATAGTTATTATTGATAGTTAATTTATTATTGAATTTGAAACTTGAACAAAGCCTTGTTTAATTCTAAAGCATATGTCCTAGACAGGCATGATGGCATATGCCTGTAATCTCAGCTACCCAGGAGGCCAAGGAGGGAGATTCAGAGACTGAGGCCAGACTGGGTTACAGAGCCAGACCCTGTCTCAAATAGTAAACAAATGAATGTAAACCAGTAAATAAGTCCTCTATCCTTAATCATCAATAAGCTTAGAGTCTATTGCATGGTGTATAGAGAGCATTATTCATTTTAAGTACAATTTGTAAACATATGGTTCCAAGTTATTTTTTAAAAAAGAAAAATCCTTATTAAGAAAACTGGCTCTTCGGGGGTGGTGGCTCAGGTCTGTAATTCTGGCTACTCAGAAAGCTGAGATCTGACAATTGCGGCTCAATGCCAGCCCGGGAAGGAATGTCCCTGAGACTCTTATCTCCAATTGACCACCAGAAAACTAGACATGATGCTATGACTCAAAGTGGTGGAGCACTAGCCTTGAGCTAAAGAGCTCAGGGACAGCATACAGGTCCCGCGTTCAAGCCCCATGACTGACAAAAAAGGAAGAAAAGGAAAACTGGCTCTATTAAAACTACATATATTATATATAAGTGTATATGGTAAATATGATCAGAATAAAGTTAATTCAAAAAGGAAGAGTTTTAAAAATAATTTACTACAATAACAGGATAATATTCTATTACTTTCTACTATTAATTTGAAGTATACATTCAATAAATGTCAAACTGAGAAATTTTATTAAAGTATTTCATTTTCATTCTGCCACATTTCTGCTATGAAGGAATGTTACTACTCGGCTCTTGCCACATTTCTGCTATGAAGGAATGTTACTACTCGGCTCTTGCCACATTTCTGCTATGAAGGAATGTTACTACTCGGCTCTTGCCACATTTGTGCTATAAAGGAATGTTACTACTCAGGTCTTTTTTTAGAATGAAGAGGGAGAGCCTTCCTGTTTATACTGAAAATCAAAAGCAGTGCTTGTTTTAGTTGAGTACTAATTCTTTTCATCTCAATAAAGCCCATCTACCCTCCCTCCATGATTAGAGAAAGTTACCCTCCTGGTGTTACACAGAGAGCTATATTAGGTTTTAGAATACAGAAACATTGGTGTTTTTCACCCATTACAAAATACAGATTTAAGTAAGAAAGAATAAAGATAACTTCAGTAAGACAAAGGAGTTGCAGAAGCAACATACTTTTGAGTAATATAAAGAACAAAACTACAGTTAGAAGTTGGGGTGGCCAGGGGCTGGGATGGTGGCTCAGTGGTAGAGCGCTTGCCTTGCATGCCTGAGGCCCTGGGTTCGATTCCTCAGCACCACATAAGCAAAAAGAAAAAAGCCGGAAGTGGCGCTGTGGCTCAAGTGGTAGAGCGCTAGCCTTGAGCTGAAGAGCTGAAGGACAGCACCCAGGCCCAGAGTTCAGGCCCCACGAACGGACCCCCACAAAAAAAAAAAAAGAAGTTGGGGTGGTCAGAGGGAGCTTCAGGGAAGGCAATGTAATGTCAAAATTTCCTAATACAAAATTCATTGGTTTATATTGTGATTGTCTATTTGTTTCTATATCTCTAAATGGAAGGTTTTATATACCACTACACCCTGGAACCGACAGATAGTGTCCATATATTAGGCACTGAGTAAAAATTAGTTCAATGAATGACTGAAAAATAGTATTTAAACTCAAAGAAAAAAGACCAGAACAGTTCTGACAAGGGAATATCTTAAAAAGGAATACAGAGACTGAAACATACATAATACTTGTTTCTAATGACAATGAAAAAGAATTGAATTGGTTTAGGTAGAAAATAAAGTTTCAAGATGTTTATAGAATCGAAGGGTAGAAAACTTTAAATGGCTAGCTCTAAAGCCTTTTATTCTAGAAGAAAAAAAAATTTGCATTGGCAAATTCATAAATGAACATGAATTCAAAATAGTACAAATATTTCTAAGAAACAAATATGAAGATCCTATATAGAATATAAAGGATATAATCAAATAAACACAATTAAATTAGTAAAGGGGAAAGACTATATACTAAAACACATTGTACTCTTATTATATGCATAAATAAGTCATTTGATAAACGTTCCAATCTTAATATGAAACAAACATGTTGAACTCAACTGAGATACACCAAAATGCAACGTAAGAAATAATAGTCTACACGAAGCCATGCTTTACTGTGGACAACAATGACAATCAAGCAACTTAGTAGTATTCCTCTATAATCCTAAAAGCATCTTTGTAAGAGCTATGCGTATATAATACCCAATAGTGCAGTTCAAAATTATCTTCTCTGACAGATGAAATTTAGAAACAGAGCCAAAGATTATGTCTTTCTAATACTTTTAATGTTCATATACAAAGTGAAATATGTTTTATATTCATCGGAACAGAACATTCGGCTCAGGATAAAAACCATATGTTTCGCAATTCTTTAAAGCATCAGTGGGAAATGATAAGTAAACAACACTGACAGAAGACAGATATATTCGTAATTTGCATTTTCTTTTGGCTTGCTGACAATAATTTTACTTTCTATCAGTTAATTAGGAAGATGATTCTTAGACACAGGTGACACAGTCAAAACATAGTGTGTCATCTTCTAAAACAAAAATCTGAGAGGTTCAAACAGAGGTTATAGCACAATTCAGGAGAAACTCACTGCTTTGATCACAAATCGCGAGGCTTTCATGGCCTAATGACAAGGATTGGTTGTGACCACACATATGCTTTAGTTTTCTCCTTTAAGGTATCCCACCCCTATAGGAACAGCCTTTGCGGCCAGGCTGCATGACTCTCCTTAAATTCCTCACTGGTTCTACATTCAGTTAAAATCATTACTTCAATATATCTGAGCAAACATGCCACGGACCAACTATGAACCTTCGAAAATAAGATATTCACAACCAAAGTAAAAATGAAGATGCTACTTCACAGTAGAAGTTAAATACCTTGCTTGTGAAAAGATATGAAATCCTGACAACTCATATGCAGGCACCATGGTAACAGACAGGATGCACTTACTTGCTTGTTTTTAATGTGTTTGTTTTTAAAGTGAAAGCAAAACTGTAGAGGCTTTCACCATTGGGAAAAGGGATATATTTTATGAAGGACAATTTTGTGAAGAATTAAAAATAATCTTTCTTAGGACAAAACAGCTGATAAGTAATACGATGTGAAAAAGTAGTAAGCCTCTTCTGATAGATTTTTTAAGTTTCAATTTTTATTTTGTTAGCTCTTGACTAACAAAACTGTTAGGAAAAAAAGTACACTAGATGTCAAGTATATTAAATTGCAACATGATAGTCAATTTAAGTGAACGAGTATTTGTAACGTTTTCAAACTGATACTTAAGCTTTTTACTTATTTAGTAGGTAAGAAATAGTAGGTAGAAAGCCTGTCTCCTTCAATAAGATAAAAATATTAGTTTTAAAGGTAAAAAAAAAATTCCACACTTCCCAACAGATCCCGTAAATGTTCTGTGGTATCAGATAGTATAAATTTGTAGTTTAAATGCTTTAAAATAGAGAAAAACCATGTTGTCATAAACCAGTAGTACATCTACTTGATATAGTAGAAAAAAAAACTGCTAGTCTTATCTACTCATTTCATTACCAACTCTTTAAATATTTTTGTGACTCCTCTCAATCATTTAACCTGCCATTTGAAAAACAGGGTGCACTGAGGCTCATGTGCAACAATAAAGAATTTTACAAGTAAAACAGGATTGTTATCATTAGTTAATGGCTTTAGAAAAATACAAATTTACAGACTCAACATGTTAAACCCAAAAAGACAAGAAGTCATCATTCAGTGAATTAGGCCCATTCACAAAAGACTTTAAATACAATTCTAAGAACTGCTAACAAAACTTACTTGTAAGAATACATATGATCACAAGATATTTGCAACCTAATAATTCCCACTGAATCACCATGACATTTACAACAAATGTACTATACTTTTTATTGTCAGTGGCAGTAGGGCTTAATGCTTCTCATTTATAAATGTTCTCAGTAATTTCTAGTTCTCTCTTGCTTTCAACACATTTTCCACAACTGTGTTTGGACTGGACACCTTTATTGTCCGGCTTCTAAATGTTCTAGGCTCTTATTTAGAGGAAAATTATAGTTGCCCAGAGATAGTAAGTATCAATAATCCAAACACAGGGTAAAGTATACTTACATAAGAGCAGGCATAAATACATGTCCTTTCTGGAACAAATTAAAAATATACATGTACAAACATCCACAAAGGAATACGAGGGAGTAACAGTCCATAATCATACTGCTTTTAGTTAGGCCAAAAATATAAGATCACCAAAAACCAAGTAACATCTCACCTAACTATAGCAAATCCTTTCTCTGAGTGGATGACCACGGATGCTATCAGCAGCTACTGAATGTATTAACATGAGAAAAGATGCCCTGCAAGGGGAAGTGAAACCTAATTTATCTTCAGACTGCAGACCTCTGGGATTTCAGAGGTAGTCAGAGGGCAAGTCAAAGGTCTCATGTTTTACAAATCTCACCAGGCACAAATAAAACTATTCTATGATCACTTCCATTTTGTATGATTATTTAACATACATAAGTGCAGCTAAAATTTTTACTGGCTAACTTGTACAGCTAAGTATAATTTATGTAATATTACTGTACACTTTTATCTTAAAATCTGATGCATAAGGAATGTAGAAAATTAGATTACTAACAACTTCGTGCTAGTATATGGCTTTCAACTACCGATTCTCTTGAACATAGAAAACCTCATCCCCTCAAATACGATTCTAGTAGCGCACTCCATTTGGAGACGACCCTATGGTTGCTCTCCTATTCTTTTTACACTATTTCTTCCTCTTTTCTGAGCTTTTAACTTAAACAATCCTTACAGTCTGCAAAATGCTAAATCCTGGAGAATGCCTTTTTTCCCCCTCCCGATAGTGGAATATGAACTCTGGGCTTCATGCTTGCTTGATTGACAGATGCTCTACCACTTGACCCAGGCCTCCAGCCCAACCTTTTGCTGGTTATTTTAGAGTTGAGGTCTTTCAGACTTTCCTGCTTGGGCTGGCATCAACCAAAATTTTCTAGCTTGCTCCTGAGTAGCAAGGATTACATGTATGAGCTCCCAGCTTCCAGCTTCAAAATGACTTTTACTTAACACCCCATTAAATTCTTAACTAGTTCAGGCTCTTACCATTTTCCTTGTAACTGTCTCTAATTGCCTCCATGCACTTCCTCCTGCCTCTAGCTCTTGTCTTCTTTCCCTTGGATTTATTTCCCATACTTCTGTCAAAGAGCTTTCTTTGATATTGGCAACTGTTACATCATAGTCTTACTGAAAAATCTTAAATTGTTCGTTCACTCCTGAAAGCAAGAAGCAGTAAACTCCAGCCCGTAGGGCAAATCTGACCCGACACTTGTTCTGGCAAATACTTTTATTGGGACACTGCCACCCTCGCTTGTTTCCATCTATGGCTGCCTTAGTGCTCCTAAGGTAAGAGCTGAGTAACTTGACAAAACTGCATGGACTGTATAACCAAAAAATTTTATGTTCTGGCTCTTCAATGAAAACAATTAGCCAACAGGGCCTACAGAATTGAGCCAAGTATCTTTAGAATGTTCCTGAAGGTTTTCAAATTAGATCTATTTTTCAGCGTGACTCCTTCTCAAAGTTTCCTCTCTTCAAGGAACAAACAAACCAGTAAGGATTCCCCAATGTGCCAAGCATTTTCTTTGAACTTGTTCATGACATTTTCCTTGCTCAGAATGTTCTCCCTCAGTTCATCAAATCATTAGCATAATAAATATTTAATTTAATGCCTAAATTCCAGATACTAGCCTAAGCTCTAGGGATAAACCAATGAGCAAAACAGTCTCAAATTCATGAAGCTAATGTTCCAGTGAGATAAAACATAATAAACAAATCAATAAGCATAATACACATTTGTCAGATGGTGAGTGGCAGGAAGGAAAATGAAGTCGGGAAGTAGGCAAAAGTGTATGGAGCGAGGAATGCAATTTTAAATAGAGAGTGCAGGAAGACCTGCCAGAGGTGGTGGCATCATCAGGCAAAGACCTGAAAAGGGTGAGCCATGCACACAGAGGAGACAGGGGCACCTGCAGGAAATTTCTCAGGTGAAAGGAAAAGGCACCAGGTGAGAAGCTACCCCGAGTCCTTGAGGAAGAGCCAGGAGGTTCTGCTCAGCTAAGAGAGTGAACATGGGGCAGACAGAAAGAAGTTGAAGGAAACAGTGTAAGTGGTATAGGGCCCTCCATCACAAAGACTTTTATCTCTTCTATTTTCAAACGGGAAAACATTCACCAACAGCGAGAAGATTGTGAAAGGTGTGGGGTTGAAAGGAATGAAGATTGGGAATTTGGTTTGACCATGATAAATTTATGATTCATTTATGTAAAAGGATTCATAGAGGAGGGAATCAGATAACAGAAGGCTTGTGGAGGCTAGGGACATAAACTTGGGAGATTTGTTCAACTCCCGTTCGCCCTTTAATGTGAGATTTCAGCTTCAAATCCATTTAACTCTATGAAGTCATTACAATCCCACCTCCCCCAGGGAGAATTCATTTCACCTTGGGAGGAAGAAAGGAAGCTGAAGAGCTTCAAGTATACCAAGACAGATGGCACTTGACCATCACATTGAGCCTACTGACACCATGGGCACTACAGACAGGGGCTGCCTAGAAAAAGCTTGGATGCTCGCTCACCATTTAGAGTTGATGATATTCCTCTTACTGTCACTAGGTGGTACTGGGGATGGAACCCAGAGCATTTCACATGTGAGGTAAGCACTCTACCACCTAGCTGTGGCCCTATCCCTCTCATGGGGGTTTAAAAATACCACAGTGGTGATTCTCCAACTCAATTTTAACACTTTCTATTTCAGTCCTCAAGACTACATATTGTTGCTTCTACTTGCCAGCTCACATTTAGATAAAGAACACAGGAGAAACACTGTTGCTCTAAGAGGATGAAGGCATTCTTCTTTCTAGAAACAGGAAGCTACCCTTGGTGTGGGCAATGCCCTAGCCTTTTCCTGGGCAGGACAGAAGCCACTAGCTGTAAGTAGTCAATGAATTCCTTGCAAGGCGGCTAGAGAGACACAAACTGGAAATGTAAGATAGGCAACATGTCTTGAAGATTCAGCATGAAAAAAGAAAATAAAAATTAAATCAATATTGATTACAAGTTAAAATATTTTGATAGGTTAAGAAATATTACGAGAATTATTTCATGTGGTTCTTTCGTTGTTGTTGTTTTTTTAATGTGACTACAAGAAAACTGAGAATTGCATATGTGGCTCACAGCTGTGGTTTAGTACTGTATTCTACTGGAAAGTACTACCATAAGCCAATTTCAAAAATAGACCAGAATTATTTACTCAGACAGAATTAAAAAAATCAGTAGATAATTTCAATTTGAGGTTGGATTTGAAATGAAATCGCCAATGATTCACAGCAATGCAAATTATCACAACTGAAAAAAAAACAATAAATCATGTTGAAAATGGGACTGTTAATATCTATTTCTTTTCTGAAAAATAACTCATATTACAACCTTATTTCATAGGAATAATTTTTAGGGAAATTATTTCAAGTCCTAGGGAATGCAAGCAAGTGAAAAGGATTCTCAAATATTAAAGTCCTACTTAGCAAAAAAGAGATAAATACTAGAAGTTATATTATTTTTTCTTCTTCAGAAAAATAACTAAATCTTCATTTCATTTTTGTAATTGCCACAAAAACATTTTAGAGAATTTATGCTACATTAATAAGGCAAAGCACACTTTAGAATCCACTCATTGATTCCCATCAGTACATTACATGTCTTCCTACACTTTTAGTATTTCTAGAAACTCTAGAAAGACAATACAAGACTATAAAAAAATGATTCCATCTGAAATCCAATGTCATATCAGAATGTTTTCATTATTATCATTTTAGTGTGCTCTGATTCATCTATTTGTTCTCATATAATAAAGTGAATATTTTTTCTAAAGTATTAAATTATAGCACTTTAACAAGAAAGAGGGGCTGGATGCTGGTGGCTCATGTCTGTAATCCTAGCAAGTGAGTCTTTGGCCTTAGAATCACAATCCTTCTGTCTCAACCTCCTGAGTGCTGAGATTATATCTAACTTTAGTTATAACTAAAGAAAGAATCAGAATGTAAAGTATTAAGAGAGGAAGAAAGGTGAAGACATCCATTATTTCTTTGACAGAACAGGCAAAAAAATCATTTCCAAAATCAGAACTTGATATTTGTATATACTTCTAGTATCAACTGAAGTAAGAAGAGAGAATTTGGTCATGAGATCCTTAAGAAATGAAGGAGTTAAGAAAATGTGAGTTATTTCATTGTACTGTCAATGAGGTCAATGAATCTTTGATGTATGAATTAATATAGAATATTATTCTTGAATACAATGGAATCTTTTTATTTATTTATTTATTTTTGGGTCCGGTCGTGGGGCCTGAACTCTGGGTCTGGGCGCTGTCCCTCAGCTCTTCAGCTCAAGGCTAGCGCTCTACCACTTGAGCAACAGCGCCACTTTCGGCTTTTTTCTTTTTTGCTTATGTGGTGCTGAGGAATCGAACCCAGGTCCTCAAGCATGCAAGGCAAGTGCTCTACCACTGGGCCGCCTTCCCAGCCCACAATGGAATCTTTTTAACAGAGTATCTTTGATATTTAGAATGCACTCTAGAGTGTATAAAATATTGTGAATATATTTTTAAACTGTAAAGTTTCATATCTAAAACTTGTAATTATCACTGCACTTGAAAGGTTTGAAAATTATTGTAATAGTAACATACACATCAGTAATACAACTTTTCTTTTGAACTTCATTTCCTCATCTGGTACTTACTTTCCCCATATGGTATAATTATTTATGTGTAAGTCATATTCTTTAAAAGATTCTAAATTACATCAAAATCATAGGTATACTCATTATAATTTAACAATATTTCTTTGCAGAAAAAGACACTATGCCAAGGAAATAAATTTCTATACTTCTGAGAGGAGAAACAAAAGTTTAGTAAGGATTACATTACTGACTGTATAGTTTCTGATGTTCTCTAGCAGTGAACATGCCTGGACAGAAATCTTGTTCCCTGATCATCATCATACCTATACCAAGCAGTCAAACATGTCTTTATAGCCAACAACAGGTGAGGATAATTATTTTAAGGATGGAAATAAGAGATATATAAATACATATGCCTAAGGGTTTCCTCCTAGCAATTTTCAAACCATAGCAATTTAATTATTGGGTTTGGAATTCTCCTGACCATGCTGCCTATATGCCTACATCCATAATACTTGAGGAAGAGGGAAAAAAGCATTCTACAACTTGAGACTAAGGGTAGAAGCAGACCTTCAGGACCTATATACACACAGGCAGCATCAGAAGAAAGAAAAACCAAAAAATTTGTTATGGTAGTTCTTGGCTAATGAAGGCCTCCCACTCTGTGGCTCATGGTCCTCAGTAAGGAACATGCTGGCAATAAAAACCATGAGACATCACATTTCTGTACCTTAATATCAGATGTATCACGCTGACTGTTGCGCCAAGCTCTGGAAACTGATGAAAATGTCCTATCTGCATGATCAAACTTCCCTCCTTGCAAGTTTAGGAAGTAGGTTGTAAAGGGTTCCTGGAAAATAAGCAGTTTGGGTGATTATGATCAAACTATGTAAAATATATATACATATATATAATGGCAACTTAAACCCATTAATTTTAATAATACATTCTAATACAATGAATAGAAACCTTAAAAGGTAATTAAAAATTCATATATTCTGGCAGGCATAAATCACTTCACCTAAATATCTTAAGTACCAGTAGGCAGTAGCTAATATATCCTAGAAATAAAATGTAAGTCATAGCTAAACTACTAACTAGTGTCCATAGTTTTTTTTCCCCTAAATAAATATTTCAGAGTATTTCCAGAATGTGGTACATTTTCATCAAGCTTTCTTCCATGCCAAGAATATGTTATTAATAACATTTAGACATAAATTAGATACACTGTCTTCATAGTACTGGAAAATAATCCAGTACATGCTTTTGCTATTGTTATGGCTCAATATTTAATTTATGATTAAGAAAAGAAAAATGTTTAGAAGATTTAACAACCTCCGCTTAGTTAAAGAACACTTAAACACATATTAGTGGATAATTGCTTTGAATTAGCTAGGCACTATAAATTACTTCGAGGATTTATGTCTGCCCATACCCTTCTAACAAGCTTTAATTAATGATGTGCTGTGAATGCTTTCCAAAAGAAATTACTTTTTAGTAGATGAATCACCTTTCAATTTTACAGAAACATTACTTGTTCAACCAATATGTTATCAATACACAGCAATGTAGATGTCTTATTCCATTTGGAACACCAAAGCTTCCAAAATATATGAATATATGCCTATGTTAATGAAACCTTAGCTAATCCTTATACTAACAGATTACCATTAAGGGGGAAAATATCCACACCTTTGTAAATCTAGTAAGACAGCAACCATTCAAAGAGGTAACTTCAAGGAGAAATTCACACCATTCTAGGTGAAATTTTTAAAGGTAATTCTATGAGTACATTATAAAATATATTAATATATAGAAATACTTCTATCATTCAAACCTATTTTTAGCATTTAAGCCTAAGTTTTCTGATAATTGCATATTCATCACAAGACTGAACTTATTTAGTCACAGTACAGTATTCAAATTGAACTTACTATTCTTAGCAGCCATGCAAGAACAAAACTTGCTGTTGAGTAATGAGTACCATAGTGGAACTTTGGAACTTGGTCATCTTCCCATGATTCAAAACGCTCTGCAAAGAAAGCTGCTCTTTTTGGATTCAAAGCTCCTATTGGCTGCCAATGAGTCAAAAAAAGGAAAGAAAGACACATAAATATAATCATCCTTCATTTCTTTCTCGCTTCTAAGGTAATACTACTAGTAGATATGATAATAAAATTTAAAAATACATACCATTTAAGCTAAAATATGTTCTAATACCGAGTGTTTAGAAATAAATTCATTTAAACATTCACATATAGAAAAGTAGATAGGTAAATCTGCCATTTATCCTTCAGTGTGGTTTCTGTTGGTGATAATAGGGCTTGAACTCAGTTCCTCTTATTTGTTAGGCAACTGTTCAACTACCTGAGCCATCCTGAAGTCCTGCACACAGTTTTCCCCACTTCTTTTTTCAATGGTACTGTAGCATGATCATTCGATGGTACTGTAGCATCATTCATGTAGACATTCTCCCTTAGCCTTTTTGTTCAAGGCTTTAAGGCTGGTTAATTGGAGAAAAGTATCTTACAGACTTTCCTACCTTGGCTGGCTTTGAAACTCAATCCTCAGATTTCAGACTCTGAGTAGCTAGGATTAAAGGCATGAGTCACCACTGCCTGGTTTACACATAGGTTTTTCATTAACCTACAGTAAGAATCTCATTTACATCAAGTGAAAATTAGCTTTACAGTATACTGGAAAGTATAAAATCCCATGTAGTTAGCCAGAGACAGAATCCTGAAGGTGGAGGATTGACTTGTAATGCATCTGACTAGAGATGGAACAAAACTGGGGAAAGGGACTTGAATTGATATAAAAATACTGCAAGATGAGGGAATAGAAGCAACTGGAAGTTTCCACTAGAATCAGTGAAATCAGAAATTTGCTTTCTTGCATGCCTGTAGGAATCATAGAAAATAAGATATAGGAACAGTAGACAAATTACAAACATCCTGAGATTTTCACAAAACATGAACAACCAAAGTCCAAGAGGCACTTGTCAGCAAAGCCGCAAAAGACCTGAGCTCACTGGAAACACAACGCCCAGCCAGGTTGTTATTTTGGAAGATAAAACAAGTGAGTACATTAAATTCTATAAGCCACATCTGACAACACTCAGAACAGTGCTATTTTCGAGATGCTCTTTTAAAACTGAGGTAGGAGGGAACTGTAAAGTCCCCCAAACACTGCTTGGCATAGACATACAGTCAAAGCTTACTAAGTGCTGCTGTTGTTATTTAGAGACGAGGTGAACTCCATCAACAACAGGTAAGATTTGGAAATTTTGTACACATACATTTCCTTAAGGAAGACAGAGTACTCAAGATTCTTAAAGCGGTAGGGTGGGGCCTCAAAGAACATTAAGATCACTGCTTTTAAATAAGGCTTCATCCTTAAGACATTTAATCTCTAGAAAGCATCTATGCCTTATTTGAATATCAGTACTAATAGGTGAATAAAGGGATGATATGTAAGGTTACTTCCTTTAATATAGACATAAAATGGACTTTTGTTTTACATCTCTTACGAAATCGTATGAGTTATTCATGGATTATTTATAAAAGCAAGAAAACATGATTATGAAGAAAATGTTAAACTACAATAAAAAGTATAAGTAAAAATAGATACATCCAGAAATGATCCAATGAAGATGTAGCATAGTATAGACCAATTTTTGAACTATTTTTCATGTTAGAAGATTTTTGGGGGGGGGGGTCTAGTCGTGGGGCCTGAACTCTGGGCGTGGGCGCTGTCCCTCAGCTCTTCAGCTCAAGGCTAGTGCTCTACCACTTGAGCCACAGTGCCACTTCCAGCTTTTTTCTTTTCGCTTATGTGGTGCTGAGGAATCGAACCCAGGGCCTCACGCATGCAAGACAAGTGCTCTACCACTGAGCCACCTTCCTAGCCCATGTTAGGAGATTTTTAAAGTAGTATTTTAAAGTTATGTTTGGATACCTTTCTTAAATTAGTTGTTAAGCATTTTCTCCCTAACGTTATCTATCTGCTTTATCTTCAGCAGCTTTGTTTTGATCAACATTTTAAGTCATTTTTTTTACTTTACCAGCAGATTAAAAAAAAAATCTTCAGTTGATTGCTACTTTAAAGCAGTGATACACCACACTAATTTTAAAATGCTATCTTTGAATGTATTCTTTGCAAAAGGATTCATCTGACATATTAAATGTATGCCAGTTAAGAATGGAACTGACCCCAAGAATTCTTTCTTTGTAACAGAACCAATGTAGTCAACTTTAAAACGTATTTAAATTACTGCCACCCCTAAAGACTTAGCCATGAGAAAGAAAAGAGAAATAAAATCATTGCAAGACAAATTATATGAATTAAAAATACAATCAATGCTCCCTTTGTATAGTTCTGCAGAATATTAAGTATTCACTTCATCTGCTTCTATTTTTATTACCCTCCAAATGGGTACCCTCCCCCAAATCAATAGTTATAAAATCACGTTTCTTGAATATAATGCTAAAACCAATTAGGATTGATTTCACTAGTGTCTGGGGGGAGAAGAAGCATAATACAGAGATACATGTAGGTAGAACCTACAGTATTGATTCTGGCTGTTATTGTTATAGTTGGTTTCTGGAGCCTACTATAGGACAGCTATCAAGACATACCACATTTATTTGCAAGCATATAAAAAAGAAGTCTCCAAATAAAAGAAGGTTAAAAAAAAAGACCAGTGGAGCTGTGCAATGACAATGATACACTATCAGCTTACTCAGAGAAGTTACAGTGGGAATACACACATTGAATTATACATTACGTGAAAGCACTGATTTATTGTGGTAATAACATCCACCTCATTAAAAGATTCTGCTTTGCTGCAGTTGGAAGGCTACATATTGTTTACTGCTATAAATTAATGGCAGTGCAAAGAAGACTGTGGAACCGTCCTAACAATAGATCTGTAATGACAGTGCTGTATATCATGGCTTCCTCAGCAGCTTCATAATAAAATGGAGACAATGTATTGAGCTAATACATTCTACCATGCTGGCCCATATTTTCCTGACAACTGCTTTAAAAGATGAGCTGAATCCAACTATGTTATAATGCCACAAAACATTTAACTAAGCAAGAGTCAGTCATACAACAGTGCATCATAGCATTTTTAGAGTATTGTCTAAATCAGCATTTGAAGATATGTATTCATGTCTGCAGGAGAAGTAAAAGTAAGTGCTGAGGCTCCTCTTGCACAGTATATTGAGAGCAACAATCCCAAAGCAGTTCAGGACAAGGTCCAGCACTTATAGTGAGCTCTTTGTGCAATTTAACAAACTTAGCAAGGCTTTTAAAAACATAAAATGAATACAAATTTAAAGGTAAAAAAGACCGACAAATACTGATATTTAAAAATAGCCATAACATCTTGGGGAAAAAAAATCAATAAAAACAAGCATTGATTAAAAATATAAATGATGTCATTCAAGTTCAAAATCAGAAAGCATAGTCATAGGAAACAAAAAATAATTTTAAAAATTATAAGAAAGCTAATAGAATTAAATGCAATTTTTAAAACTTTACAAAATAAAAGTCTATCACAACAATGTGAAACAGATGTTCACATAAAAGAATAAAACAGAAGATTTCAAATTTGGAGCCTCAGACCTAGGAATAGAGCATTACTTAAAAACAAAAATAAGAAATCAATAAAACCAAGAAAACAAAAACTCTTGAAAATGGCATGAAAAGCTAAAACTGTTACTGAATTAAGAAGATTTTGATAATTTCACCAACAGCAAAGGCAGCATTTTTTGGCTGAGTGTTAAGTATCCCATTCTGAGAAATTAATGATACCCTTTCAAGATAGGACATATGAAATGCAAGTTTTAAAAATCAGTTTTATAAAATCATGATAATAAAAATATCATTTTTAGGGGCTGGGAAGGTGGCTCAGTGGTAGAGCGCTTGCCTTGCATGCCTGAGGCCCTGGGTTCGATTCCTCAGCACCACATAAGCAAAAAGAAAAAAGCCAGAAGTGGCGCTGTGGCTCAAGTGGTAGAGCACTAGCCTTGAGCTGAAGAGCTGAGGGACAGCACCCAGGCCCAGAGTTCAGGCCCCACAACTGGATCCCAAAAAAAATTTTTTTAAATATCATTTTATTACCTTCTTTAACAAAAAAATGGAATGCAGAGTACCCTGCCCCATGCCTGGCATAAAGTTATTAGTCATAATAACTGTTACTATTTTCAGGTTACTGAATCAAGAATATTTAAGAAGAAGCCATCAGTTAAGGGTGGTGAAATTACGGGGATCTATTAAGAAAGAATACACTCAAACGTCATAGTCCTCTAATACCAAAATCAGGACAAAAACACAATATACATAACTGTCAGAAGACTAACAGCACATAGCAGTCCCAAGTCACTGAATTTCCCAACTGTGAGGTAACAAACAAGTTGCAACTACTTCTACTATAATAATTAATAGTAGTTTGCGACTCACAGACTTAAAAGGAACACCCCTAAACAATTATCCATAAAAGTTAGCTTTTTAAAAGAAAGAAAGCAAATCTATCTGGCTTTTCATTTTCTGTGAAACTTTAAGAAGACTGACCTGAAGTTATGTAATAGAAATAATACTTCTAAAAAAAAGAAATAATACTTCTAGCTTTTATTTTGCAATTAATAATAGGATTATTTATTCTCATAATAAATACGTGATATAAGTATTCTATTTTGGTAGTGAAGAAATGATGTACTCTCTATATGATGACGATGCTACTATTTGTTGGCTATAAGCAGGGTTTCCTAGAGTCTCACAAAAATCATCCCATTATCCTCACAAATCCTGAATATACTCAAATTTACAGACTGGGGGAAAAAATTGAGTCTGAGAAAAATGAAATGCCTCTGAGTAACAGTGGTTGCAGCAAGACTCAAATATACTTCCAACCAAACTGAGCAGCAGTGCTGGAATCCTTTGGGTAGATGGAAAAGGGGACTGAACTTGCAAAGCTATTAGAACCCTTTCTGGGAGCTTTGGAATCCATGCTCCTTTGGAAATATATGACTGAAGTTTTTATTCCTAATTATACATGATGAATGTTACTTTAGAAGAAAGTTTTACAAGTAGAAAAACAACGTATCACATAGTTCCATCCTGGGCACATTTGAAAAGATGCTTGACCAAAATAACATTAAAAGAACCATGTGACTAAAAGGTAAGTATTGTGATCATCTGATAACTGACAAAATTTAAATACTGTAACCAAAGTTTCTGACTTAACTTTCATATTGACATACCATACACTAAAGAACTCAAATTAAGATCCCTTCATCTCCATGAACACAAAGCATTTAAAGAAAATGGTGCATGTTATTCTGGTTATCTCACCATCCTTCTGCACATAACTTAACCCATTCCATACCCTTAGCAGGCAACTCTTTTATTTTAGTTCTAGCAGCTCTTCCATTTAAATGACAAGTCTAACAAACAGCCTAATCAGCATTTTCACATCATCTTGGCTTTTAGGCTGGTTCCTTTCAGGGTATATATACGGTGAGGTGCTCTCGCACTTACCTTCTCATATCTGCATAGACTTAACATTGTCAGAAAATTTCATCACCACACTGCTCTAGCTTTTAGAATTAATAAATAAGTACTTTTGCTTGCAAGGACTAGAAAGTTTTTAATCCTTTGAAAACACACTTTATTGAAAGTGGCAATATATATGTACATATACATATACACATATTGTACCATTTAACAAATACATTATGCAAAAAAGTAAAATATGCCAGTTTACTTATGGTGCCTACGTAGAATCAAAATGATTTCAAATGATCACATTGGTGGATTTAGTGGTGATATCTTCATAATTCTGCACTGTGAGGTAAGTTGCTACTAAGGGATTCTTACTGGAGGTTTTTCTCTGAGTTTGATGATGTCACCTAAAATTGATGAATAATGTTAATGCTGAACTAAATACCTGGAGAAACCCAAAAAAGTCCTAACAATTTAATCGGTAAAGATGTTCGCAATAAGTATGAAAAAGCTGAGTGTGTATAGCTTGTATCTGTAATCCTAGCTCCTCAGGCGGCTGAGATCTGAGGATCTTATTAACTTAAAAAAAATTCCCAATTGTTTTGAAACAACTTTCATGCAAATTCACAGTAGGTATTTCCTCTTCTGAATCCACTTGAATTTGTACCTTCACCACTAAAGTAAGAAATCTAATGGATAATGTAAATTTTAAAGAAAGAAAGCATTAGAGGATAAAACTAGTAATGTATCCAAATAAAACAATTCATTTATAAATACTCATAAATGGTCACTCCACACCACAATAACACAACAAGATTAGAGAATAAATACCTAACTTTGAGAGGGATTTCTGACTTGCAGTGTGTTGCTGGTGTATGTCAGCATTATTCATCACCCTGACAGTAATATTAACCACAATCCATTTCACTTGTTTCAGTTTATCATTTTCTGACTAATGTTAAAAAAACAATGTCATTGGAGGCTGCTTAAATTAAGTGTTGGGTTAACCTCTGTTAGAGTCATTCAAAAACTTTCAGTAGAAGTAACTTCAAGGAGGAAACCAAATTGTCTACACATACTGCTAATGCCTAAAAGATGTAAAATTTAAAAATGGTCATATAGTCAATTAATTAATTACATTTCTTATTTTAAAAACAAAGCTTCCACAAACTCTTTAAATATGCCACACACACACACACACACACACACACACACACACACACACACACACACACACACACACACACACACACACACACACACACACACACACACACACACACACACACACACGTTCCTACTTTGCTAAATTTCCTATTAAGTTTTGGGAAAACAGACTTAGTTCCAACTAGTAAAACACATTGAACAAGTAACTATGTTTAAAAAGGTCAGAATACCTATGAGAAATGTTCTTTAAGTTTACAGAAAAATTTCATTTTCTTATACAGGATACCACAATTAAGGCATTCACTAAAGACTTCACCACTTACAAAAGGAAGCAGCACTGACTTCTCTGATCCTCTCCTTGTACCTTGAAAGGCTCTTTCCCTATCTGTATCATACTGATAATCTTTTCCTAAGACTTTGGCACCTACCTCTATCCCTCCTATTAATCGCATTGCTGCTCTTGCTTGCTTTATGAGTCTTCATTTTCCATTGAATAACTTTCTTGTTCTATTATTACTGTCAGGACACTTATTCTAGATCTTTTGTTTCTTCAGGCTTCCAGTGCTTTCTAAATTGCCTCTGCTTCTTCTAGCTTCCTTTTACCTTTCTATTTGTTGTACTCTTTGTTGCCTTTCACACTGGAGATGGTCTTTAAATGTTTGCTGATCTTTGGCTGCATCTCACTTTTAAGAAAGAGGACCTAAAGGAGCAGTAGCAGCATGACCTGGTTGACTTCATGGGAAAAAACCAGGTGGACGCTGATCATAGTGTTTTTCAGGTCTTTTCTCTCCAGTCAGTCATTATGTCTGCCTCATGGATGGAACTGAGGTGAGCCTGGCTACAAAATCTGATAGTATGACAGTACCAGGCCTGGGGGCTGTCACAACTGGGTACTCAAAGCATTCCCTCCTTTACCTTCAACCTTCCCTCTGCTGTGCTTGGAATTCTCATACGAGAACTTCTCTTGAGAAACCCTTTTCCTCCTAAAAGTAAATGCTTTGCTTGTTGCTAATGTAGAGGGCACACGTACAATTATATTTTGGAAAGCAGTGTGTGTGTGTATGTATGTATGTATATGTGTTTATATATGTGTGTGTGTGTGAGAGAGAGAGAGATCATATATATGAGATCAAATCCTAGAATTGTCACCTGAAATATGTGTGACTTCAGACAGTTCTTTTACCTCACTAAAATCTCAGTTTTCTAATTTATAAAATAATTACATACTGCTTAGAATGTTGTTAAGGGAACTAAAGGAGACAGCATATGGAATGTTTGTTAATATGGAAAGCACATACATGAGCTCCCCTAAGAATCTTAGAAGTATACTCTGAACTTTCCTAATATAATTCAATGATCAAATACCATCCAATGCAATTTATACTATAATCCCTAAAGTAAAAGTAGTATAACGTAATATTCATTTTAATGTCAAGACTAAAATATCCTTACATAGTTTGTCACTTGATAAAACATATAATTAAGCTATAATTATAATTCAGTAATGGTAGAATTTTAAGTGTTTTTCTTCTGCATTATATTTAAACAATTTAAAATCTATTCTTTACTGCTGGGGTACCATCAGACTTGTTTCTTTTTTTGAAAAGTGTCAAGTTCTTTGACTTTATTAGCCCAATAAATGGAGAAACAAAATAAAAGCTGTAATAGCTATCATGTTTAAACAACATTCCCCTCACCCTCAGAAAGAGTGTTCTTTTCCCTCTGTGACATCTAGATGGTATATTGATTCCCGGTGTGTCTGTTACAGAGCAGACTAAAAGGACTGGCATTTGTCAGAAACAGCACTTAAAACTTAAGGAGATAAAGAAGTGCTGTCTGATCAACAACAGCTAAATGTCGGTAGTCAATTCCAGGTCAAGATGCTGTATATTAAATGTGTATGTTAGAGGGAAATATACAAAAATACACAAAATGGTAGAACATAAATGGTAGATAAGGAGAGAGGAAGAAGGAAGGGGAGGAGAAAGAGGGGGAAGGTGAGAGAGAGAGAGAGAGAGAGAGAGAGAGAGAGAGAGAGAGAGTGCATGGGAGTGAGCGCAAGAGAGAATTCATGAGAATAAACATGCTGAGGATAAATAGTAGCCCTGAAGCAATGAAGAATTAATTTCAGTGTATCGCTGCTATCCAAGTTCTCCTTACATTTATGAGTTTACTCTTTAGAAACACTGAACCCCAAAAGGGAAATGGAATATGCTGGTTACAGGGTATAAACACCATAGTTCAGTGAGATAAGATTACAAAAGCCAAACACACCCAAGGTGATTTCAAAGAGCCTGGATCCAACTTTAAGCTTCTGCTCTAGTAAACTTGCCTGTGCTCTCGGTACTGTGAGAAGGGATCACACCCCGATGCAGGCTCACCCTTCTCTACCATATACGTCTCTTTGTTTTGGTACTCTAGTAGAGGAACAGCTCATGTTGTCTTTGCACTTTAAACATGAAAAATCAGTGTTTCTTTACCTTCTACCTCCCAACAATTTTCGGTGTTTTCTTCATTAAAAAATGTGAATTCCTAAGAGCAAGGGGCACAGAAATGGTGGGACAAAGGGTGAACAAATGCAGCAGTGATACTCACTAGACACTATGCTGAAAATGAACTATTCAACTTGTGGGTGGAGATGGAAGGGAAAAACTGCGAGACAGTGAGGGAAGGGGTGACATTGTCCAAAAAGAAATGTACTCATCACCTAATTTACATAACTGTAATCCCTCTGTACATCACCTTTATAATAACAAAAATTTAAATATGAGTTCCAATTATTAAAAAATAAAGCATTTGCTTGTGTCCACACCATTCCTGTTCCCCCTCCCCCTTCAATCTTCAGTATAATTTTTTACTCAGTAACTTTCAGATTTTATTCTTTCCTATTTCCAGAAACTAAAGAGTCCTGGATTCATGATGACATCCAATTAATAACCAATAAATGAAGTAAATGGGCAGTGATGAGGGATTCTCTAGTTTTAAACAAAGATCTAGCTTTTTTTTTTTTTAAACACAAGCTTAATCAAAAAAGCATGGAGTAAAACCTGGGAAAGACAAGAGAAGGCTCTTTGGGAAAAGTTTTCCTTTCCAACAAATAGAATGCTGTTTGTATTCAATCATGAGTTTTGGCAGACAAGGTGAATGGCAAATTAGTTAAAAACAAAACAAAAACATTATAATAGACTTAGCAACTAGTCAAAAGTAGAAAGCAGTATTCATACTGCAGTGTTTCTCAGACATTCTAGCCCCAAATTTAAAATCAACTAAGGTACAATTCTAGTACTTACATGTACACACACACACACCACACAAACAGAAGCTCTATACATGATGCACACATTTTCTTCTGCATGTAACATATGCTTCTCTATTCCCTTAAAAACACACTGGCTTACTGTTCTAATTGGGGTTTATACCACTTGCTGTATAACCTTGTGGAACTTGATTAACCTCATGATGCCTGTTTTGACCTCTGTAAAAGACAATAATAATGTTACCTGTCTTTAAGGGATTTGTTGAGGCGTAAAGCAATTAACACGTGTGGAATATTTAGCCTGGCATATAGTAAGCACTCAATAAATATTAGTTCATAATAAAGCAGAATATTCTTGTCTTTGCACTTTCATAGGCTAGAGAATGGTTATCAACAGCACTCTCATCTAAACACACATCAAGATTTTGGAACAGAAACTCAGATTACAGCAAAGATATATGTTAGGTGTTCCAAAATAACTAAGCTCTTCAACTAGAAAAGAAATGGTTGCTCAAATTGTCTGGTTTCCTTCTTTTAGAAAACTGGCTTATACAATCACTTCTCAAAGTAGAATAATGAAAAGCAAAAGTCATAGTTAGAAAGTAGTAAAAATCTTTTGTAAGAAAAGTCCCAATACTGAAACATTCAGCCATCAAAAATTGTTTTTATTGTATGACATTTTGTAAATGTATTCCTACCCTAATTACAATTTCTCATATGGACAAAACCAAAATGTCGGCTCTTATCTCTTTCAAAGAGGCTGTCAAAATATAAAATCAATGTGTATTCGTAAAATATAGATTAATGTCACTCCACATTCTATGCTTGGCAAGAACTGTCTTCTTGTCAGTCAGAATTTTAGAGTAGGGATGAAACCAGTTGAAATGCAGAGGTAGGGGGTATTAACTTCAAAACTGATCCTTGTGCTTTTTCAGCCATAGAAGAATAAATTAAACTATTATACTAAATGAGGACTTTGTCAATATAAGAAAAGATATTATTTTTCAAGTTTTTCATCCTAATATAGATTTGACCTTTTCAACATACTGACAACACTAATTTATAATCATTGTAAAGGGATATTGTATACAGAATAAAATCTTCCACTTTAAGGCATTTTTGCATTATTCAATTAATATTTTTTACTATAAGAATGAACAGAAAAATCATTCTGAAGTAAGGGTGTTGATTATATTAATTCAGCTTCAGAAATAAAATTCCCTGTGCAACATGGAGAAGATTACCAAATAAAATTGTAGCTTTGTATCAAAGCACTAAAATCCCTCTGAAAACCAGCTTTGGGGAAATTAAATAGACATAAATATGCATAAATAATTCAGTGCACTTTTAAAGCCAGTCAGGGTACATTATCTACTTAAGAATGGAGAAAGATCTGCTTATGTTCTATATTAAGCTTTGCACACAATGTTTTCCAGTTTCCACAATGATTTCACAAGTTTATTTAAATAAATAGTAATGTTTGCCAAATGTATACTGTGGGACAAATTTTAATCCAATTCTATTATAGTCATTATTTGTATAGATACAGATCATTTATATATGAGACACATTACTGAAAGCAAGTGTATGAATAAATACTTGAAGACTGAATCTCATGGTAAACGTTTGGCAAGCCTTATTACTTAAAAGAATAGGATACTTTTATTGAGCAAGCAATCACTATTTTATAGGTACAATGTATAATTTTCAAATATCTGATGTGCTTAATTATTTCACTTACTATAGTTAATTCCAAACCCACTTATTCCATTAATATTTAGTGACAACAGTACCAGTAGATTGTTATTCCAAGAACTGAATGACTTTCGTAGTATTCACCTTACTGCTACTTCATGGAAATGAAATGCTCTTTATAAGACAGGTGGCGGAGTAGTAGAACTCCCCCCTTCTTCCTGTACCTTCTGATGACACTGCTCCTTACTACTGAACTACATGACTTGGGCTCTTGTAAAGGCACTCTGAAAAAATAGTTCCTTTCTCAGCAACAAGTATACATATTTCATAAAAATCACTCAAAATGAAAAAAATGGATACTACTATAATTAAATGCATGAAATCCCACAAAGTATATTTCATGTCTTTGTTTAGTGGACATGGTCATCAGTGTGTAGAAACTAGTGAAAGCCATTCTTCATTTTGTTGCTCTCCTTACACTTTGAATTTAATTTAAAAAAAATCAACATTACTATTGATCATTTACTGGGACAACAAAACAATATTATTTATCATACATAGAAGAGAGGTGACAAAGTAGTAAAATAATACTTTATGCATCCAACAAACTAAGTAAGAAGAATTTTGTTTAGTTGTAGCATTTTTTATCATCTAAAATAATCTACAGCAGCATTTTCTTCTGATAGTTCAATGAATATTCATAACAAAATCATGCCATCTACATCATTCAATTCTGATCATAAGATTTTGGGTGGCACAGGGAACAAAGGTAAAGGTCAGAAAATAAAGGTGGTGTGCAATAAACAGGGTGAGCAGGGTTTTCAGGGTTATTGAGAGCCTCCTTTGGGTGCAGGGTCAGAAACAGGAAATAAAGAACCGTAAGTGCATGTTTCATCCAGAAAGATGGGTCCTGCCTTCAGTGTAGCTCCTATCTACTGCATCCAGACTTCCAAAGAAATCGGCTGAAGGCAAAAAGTACTTGTTGTTTCTTGCTTTTCTGGATTTTTTTTTTTGAGGAAAGGTTCACAGTAGAACTCAACTTAGCCCTGAATTTGAGATCTAGATTCAGCCCCCCAAATATTAGGATTATAAGTATATGCCACCATGCTTGCCTACAAAAAAAATTGTACTAAATCAAAAACTTACACCAAAATCCATATTGAAGAATGCCTTTATAAGATAGGAGGTGATTGTTATAGAATTCCAAAAAGGGCCCTTACTAACATATCAATCATTTTTGTGAAGCAAAATTTACACTGAGGAATTCATAAAATATGAAATTTTTAGGATTTTTAAAAATTTTTAATGGAAGTGGCGCTGTAGCTCAAGTGGTAGAGCGCTCGCCTTGAGCTGAAGAGCTGAGGGACAGCGCCCAGGCCCAGAGTTCAAGCCCCACGACCGACAAAAAAAAAAAAAAAAAAAAATTAATATTTTTATTTAAAGGATTTAAGAGTATCTGAAAATAAAAGTAATCAAATTTATTTTTATATGCAAGACAGTGATATTTCAGGTGATTGTGTAAATACCTTGGACAAATCTCTGAAATTGCTTGGCAAGGTAAGATCTAGTTCTTCTGATTCGTAGTTAGTGATGACCCAGGGAAACACAGGGTACTGATTTAAGTCATTATAACTCCGTCCTGGTGAAAGGAAAAGGACATTTTTAATTTAAGGTAAAAAGTAAGAAGACAAATTCAGTAATTACAATGTACTAAAAATGACAACAATAAAAAAAGTATCACGTTTTGGAGGCCAGGGACTGTTTTTGGTGCTATGCATAATGATCTCATTTGTTCTTTACAATAACCCTGTTGAGTTAGTATCATCATGGCATTACTGGCAAAAAAGTTGAAGCACTGAAGTTTGAGATTAGCAATAGTCAGACCACATTCAAATTCAAAAGTTTAACTGTCAAACTACACTTGATTATTCTTTATTATCTGACAGTATGCTGCAAGTAAAATATTCTTTGAGAGATGGAGAGAGGAGGGTAAGGAGGGCTAGAGACTGAATCAAAGACCTCATGAATGCGAAGCACACATTCTATCACCACCAGCCCTGAAATACATGTAATTAAGGCTCTAAACAAAACAATTAAAAGTCTGATAGGAAATTTCAAAACCACAACCTTTTTACTGACACTAATTAACACCTAACCAATCAACCAATGAACCAAGTTTAAGTGAACTGACTCCTATGGAAATTCCCTAGTCATATGTAAAGTGAGAATTGTATTAATAAACTCTCAGGTTTCTGTAGCAGCTTTCAAATGCTATGATCTTCTGGAAAATGACACACAGCACTGTTAGTCTTGCTCCCTACAACCTCAAGTCCTGCTACAGGTTCTTCAGATCTATGCTAATGACATCCAGGGACAAATTTTACTGAAAACACAAATGCCAGCACTGAGTGGATGATACTGGTAATCCTAGCCATCCAGGAGAATATACTTAAAAGTCAGTCTAGGCAGAAAATCATGCAAGACTACATCTCCAAAGTAATCAGAACAAGTCAGGCTAGAAGTGGGGCTCAAGTAGAAGATGACTAGTAAGCTAGCAAGTTGAACAAGTGGGAGGCTCTGAGTATGCATAAAAAAATAACAAAACAAAAAGAAAAAAAAACCTGAGTACCAGAAAAAAACAAAAGCAACAACAAAAAGAAACCCCACAAGTGCAAAGTAGTCCTTCTACACATGTGCAACAGTTTTCTGTGTATCACCATTGCAGGAAGGCAGCTGGTGAAATCACTGCTTCCAGCATTAAAAACCAATTGCAGGCAGTAGAATCCTAATTCCACTATTTAGCAAAATTCAATGTGAATGGACTTGTATCACTGAAATACAAAGGAGACAGGGATATCAATATTGTTTGCATGCTTTGTTTGTTTGTTTGTTTTTGGTCAGTCATGGGGCTTGAACTCTGGGCTTGGGCGCTATCCCTGCGCTCTTCAGCTCAAGGCGAGCGCTCTACTGCTTGAGCTACAGCACCACTTCTGGTTTTCTGGTGGTTAATTGGAGATGAGTCTCACGGACTTTTCTGCCCGGGCTGGCTTTGAACCGTGATCCTCAGATCTCAGCCTCCTCAGTAGCTAGGATTACAGGCGTGAACCACCATCGCCCGGCTTTGCATCCTTTTATGTAGTATCTTCTATCATTTCCATTCCTTTTTATTTCTCAAGCCTGAGATAAATATTAAAGCAGTTCTGCACACAGACTCTGGTCTCCATCCCTTTAAACGTCTGGAGATTCATCTTTAAAATAGAAGTTGTGTTGCAAAATTTAAAGTCAGAGGCTATTATATCATTACATATTCCTGCCAATAATAATTTAAAATTTTCGTCAAGATAACCAAGAGAAGTGACAAAAAGAAATCAGTTTTGTTTTCACTCCTACTTCCTTCTTGATCTGATGTAAATTAACAAGCAGTAAACTCCTTTTCTTGTCCCATTTGCTTAAATGTGGAATAGCATTTTTCAAAAAGTTGCTAACCTTAAGAAAAAATATGCACCTGCTCAGCATGTAAGACTTTCAATGAATTTAAAACTCAATATGTAGTGATGGAATGCCTACTGTCTAATATGTCATGTGAGCCTAGGAAATTATACATGGCACAGACAGAATAATCTTAAATAATACACTGAACCCTGCACTGTTGAATATGAACCATCCAAAACAAGTTACTAACTCTACTTGTAGCAAAGAACATACAGGGGACACGCTTAAATGATATTATAGAAGTGGTGGGGGTATGGTTCAAGTGGTAGAGTATCAGCCAAGCATGTGGAAGACCTTGAGTTCAAATCCAGTACAACAACAACAACAACAAAAACAAAACCAAAAATAGCCAGGTGCCAATGACTCACACACACCTGTAATCCTAACTACTCAAGAGGCTGAGATCTGAGGACCGAGGTTCAAAGCCATCCAGGCAAGAAAATCCATGAGACTCTTATCTCTAATTAACCACCAGAAAACTGGAAGTGGCTCTGTGGCTCAAGTGGTAGAGCACTTGCCTTGAGCTGAAGAGCTCAGGGACAGTGACCAGGCCCAGAGTTAAAGCCCCATGACCAACCAAAAAGAAAAAAGAAAAGAAAAACACATTGTAAGTCAAGAAAAACTATTTTGAGAGGTAGGATCATGTCATTTCATAAATGTTGCTCTATAATCATTATTATTAATTCAGTTTATTTTGGTTAACTAACTTACTACATCCAAAATATGTCCATTAAACTTGAAATATGCTTTTGGTCTCACACCCCAAATTAAAAATCCTTATGGTCTTTAATTATACAATCCTAGTTATGGGCATACTTCCCCACACTGTCTTCATCCCTTTCCTTGTGACTCTCCCTTCACTGGTAATTTGACAGTACAAGATGAGCCCCTTCCATTTCATTTCTTCATAATATTCTCTTTTCTTCACTTCTCTAGCACTCCTTTCTTTTGGCTAACAGTAATATCTCCAGTGATGTACTTAGCTTCTCTCTACCCCCAATTTATCTTTCATACAGCCTCTAAGTTATACACATATCACTTCATACACTTATCACTTATGTACTCATATCTTCCCAGTGAAGTGTCAATTTCTTAAATTGACAGAAAATCTTCTACCATGTCTCCACACTAACATAGGCATCTTTATATATACTTTATGCATTACACACATAAAAGTATAGGATACTTTTATTATTTGGTACATCTGTATGTGTGTGTGTGTTTTGCTGGGTACTTTTATTTGGGGTGTGTGTGTGTTGGTGTGTGTGTGTGTGTGTGTTGGTGTGTGTGTGTGTGTGTGTGTGTGTGTGTGTGTGTGTGTGTGTGTGTGTGTGTGTGTGTGTGTGTGTGTGTGTGTGTGTGTGTGTGTGTGTGTTTTGCTGGGTATACTAGATATAATTACTCAGAGTGGGAGCTTCAAGTACTTCACCGAGCTCCACCTCTGGCCATTATGCTTTAGTTTGTTTACAGAAAGCTTTGGATTAACTATGTCTGGGATTTTAGGTGTAACCACCATATCTGGACGTTCAGGGATATTCTGTATTTTCCTATCTCTATACACTTTTAGTTCCACACAGAATGACTTCTACTCTCCCAACTACACTGTCTACCAAAGTAATATCCTTCTTCCCTTTATTAAAGTCTTTATTTTCTCCTTATGCCCGTCAAATGGGTGATGTAATTTCCTCTTCTTACCCTTTTAATCCTTTTACCACTTTGTTCTTTTGTTACTGACTCTATATCCCTCTGTTATAGAATCATGTAATGAAGATTGAACATCCCTAATGAAAAAAATCTGAAATCTGAAAGTTTCAATGTTTAAGATCTCAGAATATTTGTATTTTTAAAACTTTTGGACTAGAAATGTGTAATTGGTAAACTCTGTGCATACATTCCAGAATCTGAAAAACTCTGGGAGAAATCTGAAATACTTCTAGTTTCAAAATTTCAGGTGAGGGATAGTTAAATTGTACTAATGTTTGTATGCAAAATAACTTCACTGTGAGTAAGCAATATGCTGATTCTCTTTGAATGTCTTTTGTGCCTCAAATACAAATTATGTCAGATTGTTGAAATAAATCTTAAATGCCTTACAAGTTCATTCCCCATTTATGTAGTTGACACAAAAAGAGACATATTTCTAGTCTTCATTCTTTTTCAGAGAAACCATTTCAATGGGGATTTTCTATGATACTGTATGATTATAGACCTTCTAAAGGGCCTTTTATTTTTTATTAAATTTTCCTATGTAGGTCACAATATACATGCACTTTAACTTAATATTGTACCCACAGGTTTAATTTTTCTAGGTACTACTTCACTGGTTCATCATAGGTTATTTAAGGGCTTTAAATTTCTATATTGTTCTTCATTCCATCCATTCTGTAATGGGTCCATTCTTACTATAATAAATAATTATAAATTTTTATTTTCTCTGTTTTGGAGACAAGTTTTATGCTTCATTATTTTATATCTTTCAAACAGCTGTTTACATGTTCTTGTAGAAATAATTTTGTCAATTTATTGTTTTCATTTTTTTGTTGGCATTCTTAGGGTTTTGAACTCAGGGCCTGGGTGATTTCCTTAGCTTCCCCTCAAGGCTAGGGCTCTACCACTTGCATCACAGCTCTGCTTCCAGCTTTCAGAGTCTCACAGACATTCATGCCCAGGTTGGCTTTGAACTATGATTCCCCGATTTTACCCTCCCTAAGTAGCTAGAACTCAGGTGTAAGCCACCAGTGTCTAGGTTCAACCTACTTTTATTAGGTATTCTAATAGAAATAAAATAAGGTACTCATGCTAGTACCCCAAACAATCCAATCCTACAATAAGTATAATTTATTATTTTGCATAGGACAGTATGTGAACGGAGATTACCTGCAATGGTGTTGAGAAACATCAAGTACTCAAAATTTGAAACCTCTCTGTGCTGCCACCGCTGGGTCATATTAGATGCTTTAAAAAGCTGACGTGGACTAGCTAATGAAATGCGCCTGCAAGAAAACAGAACTCAAGGTAAAATCAACTTAAACTTGAGATTAATTACGTTATTCTAACAAATCATGAGTTATCTATACTTACTCAATGTAATCCTGAAAAGCTCTATTCCTGTAAGCCTAATAAATGCTGGCTGCATCTTAATCTACAATTAACAGTTAACAAATGATTTGGACAAGCTATAGGTCTATTATGCATGTTCTATCATTCAGATAAGATACAATTAAAATGTCATTATAATATCTACATTCCTCAGAGGTTGATAAAATGGTACAATTAATAAATCATCATGAAAGGGACACAGAATCATGATCATATTTTTATGAATGTTAAGAAAAATATTGTACATTATAAATTTAAATGTTATGTTTTCATATCCTCTATAAGAAGGAAAAGGAGAATTTTCCTCATAGCTTTTTAGAAGACCTGGTTATTGAAATACCAATACTGAAGAAGACAACTGACCAGTGCTAGGACTGGGAAATAGATGGGGCAGGAATGTTCATTGCATTTAAAAGTGTGCTACTGCAGAAGGACAAGGTAAGTACTTCCTTAAAACATTTATTGGGTATGGTCCAAATCTATAAAATGTATCCAAAATAAGTGACAAAACAATTTTTGAAGGTAGTATTTCTATAGTAATATAATTACCACCTTGATAAAGTCTTCTCATCACCACAAAAGTTTACCTTATGCCTGTTTACAGTTAATCTCCATTCCCGTTCAAAATACCAATCAGCCCATAATGTCTGTAAGCCTGCCTTTTCTGGGCATTTCAGGTAAATTTCATTAGTAGTATTTGCTTCAGGCTTCATCCAATAATCAGAATGTGTCTGAAGATCAACAATAATGATCTCAAGTATCAGTAGTTCATTCTTTCTTGGATTTTTGGCAAAGACTTTTTCTTTTTTTTTGTTTTTTTAATGATTTTATTGTAAAAATAGTGTACAGAGGGGTTACAGTTACATGAGTACATTTCCTATTGAGCATTGTTACCTCCTCCTTTGTTTTTCCCCTACCATGCCTTTCCTCTTCCACCTCCCCACTCTTCCCTCCCCCCTGCCCCAAGTTGTAAAGTTCCTTTTCAATATAGTGTCTTGTACATCTCATTGTTACAATGGGTAAACCTGTATCCCTATTTAAGCATTTTGTTTTTTCCCTTCTCCTCCCCAAATTAGAAAACTGTATCTATGAAGTGTCAGAACACTCCAGATAGAAAACTGATGGCAAGATTAATGCTCTTGTGCTTCCATGTGCCACTGGTAGTGTGTCAGGATCAACACAAATATCTCTACCAGCTCACACCCAACAGTCTGAAGAGCATGAACTGCAAGGTTATCACACCTCAATTGGATAGAGTAGCAGATTCTAAACTCCAATAGAATCCAGGGGACTGTTTGCCAAGTACAGCCTGTTGACACTGCAGGCAAATTCAGGATATTCAGCCCTATTTCAGTCAAAATCTACAGCTGCTAAAGGCAATGGACACTCTTTTTTCCAGGCTGTTTTACTAATTTCTCAACAGAGCTTAGCACCTTTAAAACATATCATCCCTTGGATTCACATTTTCCTGGTTTTCCTATTATTTGAGCCACTCTTAGTTTTGGTGCTTCGTTTGAAGAGGTGAGGCTGGAGAAAAGGTTCTGTTTTCTTGCCCTGGCCTTTGTAAAAATAACATATTGTCTTAATTACACTCAATTTACAGTAAGTTTTGAAATCAGTGCTGAGGTTCCTCAGCACATAGCCATTCCATAATCTCTCTCCAAGTAGCTTTCTGATTTCGTGAAAAGGGCACTGTTTTTCTTTTTTTATTGCTTTGAAGTCTCAGATATCTCCTTGTAAACTTCCCAGCTAGTATTTCCAGTTGGACATCTCTCAGTGAGCTCAATTTGAATATACCTAAAACTAATCTGATCCTCTGCTCATCTACCTCTTCCCTACAACCCCAATCATGAGGATGGAAGAATGCATGACTATCACTGTTCATACCCAGGCTGAGACCTGGGAAGACAAACTGAGAATCTCCTTATCACCTTCCAATTCTACTCTCCAAGTCCTGTAAAATGTATTTTCTACAGATTTCTAAACAAGGATGCCTCTCTTCAATTATATCATCAAGGTCATATACCACCTGAATTAAATGTCTTCTTATGAGACTCTCAAAGTAAATCACTAGTTTCCACTGTTACCTGCCTTCCAATTTATTTTTTTGTTTAGAATACTAAAAACTTTGCCTCATGTTGGAATATTTGCACATACAGGGTGGTTGTATTTCTTCAAATTGAAATTGAAGACAGGAGGCCACGCATTACAAATAAAACATATTAATACATATTAGTGAGAATATTAATACAGAGTATTTTCTGTATTTGTCTCATGTAAAATAGTACCTGGTTTGAGGTAATCCAAAACTGGTTCCAACACCAACACGGGGGAGACAGTTCACCACTTTCTTTACTGTTGCAGGGTCTGGGAAGTTGAACATTATGGCAACTAGGAAAAGTAATTTAGTAAAAATTAGAACACAACATGACTTCTTTTCTGGAAAACTGGTTTCCTAATTCAATAGAAAAATCTCCCTACTTGAGTTTTAGTATTATTGAGTTTTAGTATTAGTCCTCTAGACGTGGTATTTGTTTCACTGTGTGCTCTTTTAGCATAGACAGTTTCATCTGTAAATAGTGTCAGAAGTTCTGAAAACTGCTGTCCTCTGAAAAGTAACAAAAATGAATTGTCATCAAATATGTTTCTCTAAGTTTCTAGACAGAACTGTTTTTAAAAATCAGGTTTATAAAGTTACCCTTCTAACACCAATAGCAAGAAATAGAGAGAAATTTCAGCTCTATTTTTCCCATGATAAAGAACTTAAAAACAATTTTCTGTAACACTTATGTATTTATAGATCATGTTCATATAATTTACATAAATTGAGGCCCTGAAAGAAAATTTTTCTTCTGTGGTTAGTGGAGAGATTTAAATGCTTTTTAGTCATTCCCACTTCAATAATTACACATGTGTGGGAAAATCAAAAGGCACCCATCAACATAAATCATGTTCAATATATAAATGTTAACCACAATGATATATATACATCTTTATTCCTTTTAAAAACTACTAAAGTCATGAAATTTAAGAGAAAATTTAGAAGGTATCAATTTGGTCCATCTGGAAATTTTATATATATGTCAACATCAGTATTATAATCACGATAGGCTTTAAAGTGTAAAAAAAATTAGTTAAAACAAAAATTACCTATATTATCATATCTCTTCAACACTAAAAATACCAATATGTTTTTAGTAAACATTCACTAATCATCTACAAAATATTTTTTCTAGAGGAATAATGTTTACATTAGAAGTGTGTGTGTGTATGTGTGTGTTTACGTGTATGGGGGGGTGAGGGGAGACCTTAAAGAGAAACAATTATTTGCATGGCATATGTATTATGTATAGTTTTTTAAGTATAGCATAAAGATTATAGAAAAATCAAATAAGAAATAATGCGGCAACATACACACAAAATTCACTCGGGTATTTTTTTTCTCCTTGTTCATCTCCACTACTACAACCTAGTACTTTCCCTCCAAATTCAAGTTATCTCCCTTTCTTGTCTTAATGGGCTCCACCAAGTTCCATTCTAAATCCAAAAATAGAATTTTAGTGTAACTTTCAAGAATGATGTAATACAAAGCAACCACACATCAGTACCATTTTCTGAGATTCTATTTTAAATAGGAATAGATTGGACAAAAGATAAAATAAACATGAGTCACTTGATGATCTCTACCCAAATGCAGTCAGCTATCAGGAGTTTAAAGAACAAAGCAACACTGGGGACATCAGCACTCCATAACTAATTAGACAGTTAAGTGGTTATTTGTCCCCCATATTTACAATCTGTGATATGGCCAGAAAACAAAAAGAACCACAACTGATTCTTCAAATGGGGGTGAGAGGACCTAGGAAGATCCATGCAACATAAAAAATGAGGTAAGTAGGGCAGAGAGTAGACTACAAAATCCAATCTAAATGGAAACAATATGGTATGTTCAAAAGTGACATCTTAAAGAGACAGAAGTTAACTGTGTGACAATGTGCTTCTGCAACATATTACCTCTGTTTGCCATAAAGATTTCCAGAGCTGTATTTTGCAAAAGATAACGTCGAGAAAAGATGGATCGTATCTCTGAAAACAGCCATTTTCCATGCAGCCCTTCTGTGTATGCCAGGATCTAGTAAAGGGAAAAAAAGAGTCCCACAAAGACAATAATTGGTGTTGGGTTTTTCTCTCAATTAAAATAAAAAGATTCTGTGAGAAAAAATTAATAGTTATTGAAACCGTTTAAAAGAGACTAAGAAAATGTACTATAATTTATGAAAAGGCCTAAAAGAAAAAGCAAATTAAAATATAAAACATCTAATTGTAAATATATGCCTAAGCTTTTAAAAAACAATGATATAATTTTATCACTTCTCGGGAATTACATATTACCTTTATTGATTGATTTTGAAATCATGTTATGGAAAATAAAGTTTCAGATAATATCTTAATGAGAATTAAGGAGAATTTCCTACATTCTTGTGAATCACATACATAAAACAATTCCATATAATATGAATACAATTTGCCCAGTAAAGTTCATGACTTAAAAAAAAAATCACTGTGTTAGTCACTATTAAGGCAATCATTCAGAAGGCAAAGACTAACTGTGTAAGAGGTTAAGTATCATTTTGTCAGCTAAAGCTGCACATAAACCTGCAAATGAGCTCAGCATAATCTCTCTATGGAGTGGGTGATTGTCAGAGTAACTTGTTACAGTTCTTGTCATCACATGTGACAGACACAGTTGCTTAAAATGCTCAAAGTAATCCCATCTTTAGCCCTAAGTGCCATTTAGTTGCATTTTTCAAAAAGATCATTCTAAAAGCTTAATTATGGAAGTGTTAAATTAGGCTGAGCATCTCTCTATAGAGAAAAGGGATATATTTCCTATCAGGGTCTGTTAAAGATCTGTGAAAGCAAGGTTAAACATTGAGATGTCTCTCAGAAGTAGTAACTACATTAGAAATACAAGAAAAACAGCACTGATAGCAGTGTAGGGATCAAGATGTGCAGAGAGAGAAACAAAAGAGGGCAAATTCTTTACCCTACACAACCTGTCCTTTTCTTGCTTCTGTTTTTTTCAAATCCCAATTGCAAGCAAATCTATATTATCCAATGCAAAGTGCTGTTCATTTGAACAATATCAGAAAACTTTTAAATTCAGTATGTATTTCAATTTTTCTACAAAAATTATTCTATTCAGATACAGCAGGAGTTTAAAAAGTGGGTATAAATCTGAGATATAATGATTTTTAAAGTAAAACTTCAAACAACTAATCATGTTCTCAGTTTTGAAACTGATAATAGAAAAATCCTTCTACTCAGACATATAACAAATACCAATGTAAGCAAGATCAAGAGAATTCAGCAGGAAGAAAGAAGATAAAAATTCTGGTTTTACTCTCCAGATATTTTCTTTATCCCCTTGTTTGCCTCTGCCTGAAGCATTCTTCTAAATCTCATCACTGGCTCACTGTTTTAGATTTCTGCCCATCTACCCTATCTGAGAATTAAACCCTACTGGCTCTCGTAAAAAGTCATCTAGTTCTAAAACACTTCAAAATTTCTTCAAAGTATCTGAAATGATAGTACTTGTCTGCTTGTCTCTGGTCTTTTCCTGAACAAAAATACTGGAATGTAAGTTCAACAAGAGTAAAAGAGTGCACACACTATTTTCAGCGTCTTCAAGCATATGTGGTTCATGCCTGTAAGACTATTCACTTGGAAGGCTGAGATGATTTGCAGCCAGCTTGGACAAAGAAGTTTGTGAGACCCTATTACAACCAATAAAATGCAGGGAGTGGTGGCATGGGATTGTCATCCCAGCTCTGTAACAAGTGTAAAGAAACAGTCCAGCTAACGTAGGCAGAAATGTGAGATGCAATTTTAAAAAAAGCAAGAAGTGCTGGCCCTGATTTCAAACCTCAACAAACAACAACAACCCTAGTTACCAATGGTACACTGGTCTATCAATGAGTCTACCTTTCTAGGTAGAGCAGTACAGCTGTTGCTTGTAATGGTGGTGATGTCAATGTTTGCACAGTTACAGTGAGCCAAATGAAGAATATATTCTAGGATACTCTATCATTACAAATAAATAGGGTGGAACACTGTTAGAAGACTTTTAATATACTGAGGTGGTTTCTGATTAATAAAACATTAATTACACTCTATTCCTTTGAACAGCATTTAAAGATCCACCTGAAATATAAGTGCTCTATTCTTTTTAAATGACTTTCATTTTACCCAGGGTAAAAAAATACTTAAAAATACAGAAGTAACAAAAGAGCCAGGCACTGGTAATTCATGCTTGTAATCCTAGCTACTCAGGAGGCTTAGATCTGATAATCGTGGTTCAAAGCCAGACAGGGCAGGAAAGTCTATGAGACAGTTGTCTCCAATTAACCACAAGAAAACAGGAAGTGGTGCTGTGGCTCAAAGTGGTAGAGCCCTAGTCTTCTTGTAAAACACTAGCCTTGAGCAAAAGAGCTAAGGGAGCTAAATACATAACTGACAATAACTAACTAAATAAATAAATGTAACAAAAGATCTGTGTACTCACTATTCAAACATAAAATTCTTCACATTTTGCCATATAACTGCATGTCTTAAGATGGTGTTGAACTTTCCACACACATGTACATGTAAGCCCTTCCTGATACCATTTTCCTCTTTTGTTAGAGCCAGCCATTGTCCTTGTTTTGAGGTCTATCATCCATGTGTTGGTTTTTTGCTTTTTGTGGTGCTGGGATTTGAACTCAGGGCTCCAAGCTTGCTATGTAGATGTCATCCTGCTTTACTCTCAGCCACACCTCCAGTCCTACATATAAGTTGCTGCTTTTTGTTTGATGTACATACTGGGGGGCTTGATCTCAGGCCTCAAACTCTCTCTTGGCTTTTTCCCTCATGGTTGGGTCTCTACCACCTGACTCCGGCTGCCAATTCCAGCCTTTTGCTGGGAGCTGGCTCTAAACTGCAATCCTCAGATCCCAGCCTCCTGAGTTGCTAGGGGTGTGAGCCTCCAGTGCTCAGATATGTATAAGTTCTTTTTTTGTTTGTTTGTTTGTTTGTTGTTGTTGTTTTGGGGGGGGTCCGGTTGTAGGGTCTGAACTCTGGGCCTGGGTGCTGTCCCTCAGTTCTTCAGCTTAAGGCTAGTGCTCTACCACTTGAGTCACAGCACCACTTCCGGCTTTTTTCTGTTTATGTGGTGCTGAGGAATCGAACCCAGGGCCTCATGCATGCAAGGCAAGCACTCTACCACTGAGCCAACTTCCCAGCCTCTATGTATAAGTTCTTATACTACTAGTATAACATATTTACAATTAGCATTGTTTTTCATGTTTCCAGACCTGATGTAAACAATATCTTATTGAAAGAGGTCTGGTAACATTTTCAAACTCCGACAGAAAATAAAGACAGAAGATTATTTATAATGTACAATAAAATCAAACATTAAAATCTGCACAAACATTACTAGTATAATTTTTGTAAAGAAAAGATTAACGAAGGAAAAGATTAATGACTGTGGAAAGAGAGATTGTTGAGGCTTAAAATAGAAATGAAGGTATTCTTAACTAAAGAACTACTACCTGAAACTAATAATAACATTTCTTTAAAGGACTGATTAGGAAAAAGTGTCAGTACTGAGAAGCAGCTGAGGGCTAGCGAAGCACGAGGTTCGATTCTTATTGGAATAGTAGTATGTGCCTGGTCTGAGGCTTCACTTCAAAGTCTCTAGAGTTCAATTAAAACTGGATTAGGTAGAAGCAGACCCTTCTTTGGGAGTTTCTGTTCACTGAAACTCTACATATACTGACAGCACCCTAGACAGAGGTCTAGCCCTCCAATGAATCAGTTGCTATGGAAACCGTATCATTACCATTGCTCTGCAGTTATGACCCCAAGTCTAGAACAGCTTGAAAGCTTAAGCCTACATCACTCTCTTCAAAATGTTTACTACCTTGTTTTATTATTGTTAGTATGATTATTAGTGAAAAATTTAACTTTCAGTTTTTAAAAATAATGTTTCAACAAAACTGGCTTGTGGGTTAAATGTTAAAAACAAGGGTATTATGAAAGAAAGAGATCGGAATTTGATGTATATGTAATATAAAATATATGTACACATATATTAAGTTGATTTGCATAAAAAATCAAACATACCTTCTGAAAAAATATACTATTTTTTCCAAGTAATATACACATTTCATCCTCCCATCAAACTGATAGTTTACCATGAAATAATAATAAAATTTATCATGTTGCATTTGCTTTTATCTTTAAAGCAAAACATTTTTATTCCCTTTATGAATTAATCCAAGTAAAGTTTTTTTCTCATTTTCATTAACAAACAACAGAAACTCACATTAACTGCTCAACTAGTTGAGATCCTTTCTTATGAGATATTTAATATTTTTGAAAAGTAGATTTAAAATAGTTAAAGCAATATTTGTATCACTTACGTTAAATGAGAGCTTTTGTTCCAACAACTATCCTCAGTAAATTTTAAACAGTTTGAAATCTTGTAGGAGAAATTTTTTTTGGAGGACATTTTTAATGTGAGAAAATTATCTCAAAAATAAGATATATTTACATGCAAGTCTGTATGTATTGAACAAAAAAGTATTGTTAAAATACTATTTTAAATATTTAACACTAGCAACATATCCTATTTTGAATGCTTCCTAATTTCCTGAGAAGTTTTAATCTTTCAGATAATTCCACATTGGTGTCTGAGGAATTTGGTAATAATAAAATCACATAATATATATACACATATATATAAAGAATAGAATAACTTCTAAAACTATCTGAAAGCATTTACTATACAGAAAAACTTTTAAACCTAGTATATAAAATATAAACTAATCATGTCATCAAATACACTATGACACCACTGCTAGAGAAGTTTAGAACATATTCTCTATATTCTGTATTCAGAACATAAAATTATAAATGATAATCACAAGCTTATACATTAGTATGGGAAACCAGTTCATTGGAATATCTTTAAAACAAAAGAACCTTCATATTCAAAACTCTCAAATCAAATCACCATCAAATATAGGTACAATAATTCTAATGTGAACAAATAAGTTCAATGTAATTTTAATCAAATAATTTGGAGTTACATCACAATTATTCATGTTATTCTTATATTTTGCTATAGTATTTTCAACTTGGTATCATAGGATATCACTGAAGCTATTCTACTAATATTGAATTCTGGTACTGACTTACTTCATTACCAACCATTACTGTTAAATTTTCAAAGATACATTCTTAAAGCAAAATATAGAGATTCTTAAAAATGTGAAAATAGTATATTTTTCTAGTGAAAAACCTTAAGGTAGTAATTTTTCTGTAATATATATTTATAAACACCTAGAATGTCCCTAAACTTTAAAAATAACAAAATAAAGGTCTCAAATACTAAACAATCTTTTAAATTAAATATGAATTGCTGTACTATTTTTACATCTCCGTATTTCCTTCTGCTTACTAGAGCTATGATGTAGTACGGTGTTCTCCTTAACATTTTCATGGGTGACAAATTCAATTAAACATATTCATGACTCTAATGTTCTTCTTGGCAGTTTTAGTCAGCATGAAAAATTAAAAATATATAAATAAAATGCTGTATGACCTTTGTATTGATTGGGCTAAAATGGCTTTAGCTTGGATGTGTGTGGTGGGGTGGTGGGAGGGGCCAGAGGGAGGAGGGGCCAGAGGGGAGCAGAGAGGCACACACTCTTATGTTTTCTCTTCCAATTACCAAAGGAGACGATAAAACCACAGCAAATGATGTATCAGCTCATTTTATCTTATCGCTTTGGGGCTAGGTGACAATGAAGTTCATATTTCACTGGCTCCCATTGAAGATTGTGAAAATTACTTGCCCTCATGACCTGGAATTTCACTAGAAGACAGAAATTTCTCTTCTGCAAAGTAATGCAATTTTTCAGATGTCAACCTTTAGCCCAGCTTTAAAAATTAATTTCATTTATATTAACCAATGATATTGATATTTTCACAGACCACTCTTTGATACATGAAGCACTGACTGGCAAATTGATGTTGCTTTAGATGGGCAAAACTATTTTATTTTAAGCTGTGATGGCAGACAGATTTATGGCAAACTGAAATTCCCATTTCATAATTTAATATTTGTGCTGGACTGATGCACCTTTAAGCCTTGGGCCAGTAAATAATTCAGACTCTTTACTTGGTTCTGTTTCATTTTCAATATTCCTCAGTTTAAAAATAATTTGCATTTTATATGGTATATTATTAAAAACCCTTTTATTGAGCTAACAGTTTATATATATCTTAGTGATTCAAAAGCCAAATGTCATAATAAAGGAGAAAAATAAAAAAGAGGGTATTTATTTATCTTCTAACTAATATTTAATTCCATTTTTTACATTTAAATATACCTGCAGTGCATTTTGGTGGTGGCTGTTGTTTTGGCACAAGGCAAGAATCTAAAACATACCAGATGAGGATATTAGGAGACAATAGCAAGTAATACAAATAGTTTATTTTCTTTTCCATAACAGCCCATAAGGTAAAGAGCTATATGTCAAATTTGCAGAGAAACAGCAAAATGAACTTAAATAAAAATCTGAATTAAAATGGAAATAGTTGGGTTTGAAGGTAAATACCTTCTTGAATTCAAGTGTAATTTTGTCCATTGTTTCACTAGATTTCATTGCCTAACTCCATATAGTAGCACATTCTCTGTTAGTTTGGAGCTTATACTTAAATGGAGTTTTTATGATGCTAGATCACTAGCCACAGTACCCAGAAGAGTCCCTGGAATATACAAGGTATGACTGATGGCTCAGCCTCACAATCTAAGTAAGATTCTATAAATAGTAACAGAGAGAATTACAATGTATTTTTTAAATGGAAAATTCACATGTCAGGGTAGTATTACTTCTGATGAAGAGGGACTAACCAGGACTGGATTTATCTTGTACCCAACAAATATTGAAAATAATTAACATATATGGAAGCCACAAAGTATAAGAGCTCCAGAGATCTGAGGTCATCCACTGAGTCAAAAAACAACCTGAAGCCAGAGAAGGATCATAACTCCCCCCCTCCAAACAGAACCTCCACAGACAGAGTAAAACAAGCTTCTGAAGCACTCACGAGGCTTTGCCATAGAAGTAGGGAAAATTATCATCATATAAATGCTGCTCTGATCTTGCCAAACAAGTCTTAAAAGCAAGATCCAGATGTATCAAACTACATCCAAGCAACTTAACTGTATACCAGACTAATGCATTCAAATATTCACAAAAAATATTTGCCACATAACTGGGTTAAATTCATCACAGCTGGCATTCAATTCAAAATTACCAGGCCCACACAAAAGCAAGAAAACAGAACGCATAATGAGTAAAGAAATTAACTGAATAAAACATCCAGGAATGACACATACGACAAAATTATTAGAATGGTACATCCAATAAAAACAAGCAGAGTTTAGGGTGAAAAATGATACCAGTGATAAAGATGGACATTTCAAAATGTTAACAAATCATTTCATGAACACACTGTAACTATCTTCAAGTTGTTTGTGAACAAAATGACAAAGCTTTAAAAATATGGAAGAGAGCTAGGTACACCAGTGCTGGCCTATAATCCCAGCACTCAGGAGACTGAGGAAGGAGGATAGTGAGGACACAGGACAGTCTAGGCCACATACTGAAATCATGTCTCTAAATAAACAAACAAATAGATAAACAAAATGAAACAAAGCCTGACGCAAGCCAGGTACCAGTGGCTCATGCCTATAATCATAACTCTTAGGCTAAAATCTGGAGGACCAGGGCGCTATGCCAGCCCAGCAAGTAAAGTCTGAGACACTCAATCTCCAAATAACTAGCAAAAAGCTGGCTCAAGGCTCAAGTGATCCAGTGCAAGGATAAATACATATGGCCACAATATAAGCATATTTTGACTTTTGTCTCTCAATAATTGATTTTTAAATAGATTTTTTATAAAATCAATAAAAATACAGACAGCATGACCAATCAGGCAAGAGGACCTGACATTCATAGGACATGTCATTTAACAGAAGTATAATATGCATTTACAAAGACAGAACAATTGGAGGGCTGGGAAGGTGGCTCAGGGGTAGAGTGCTTGCCTTGCATGCATGAGGCCCTGGGTTCAATTGCTCAGCACCACACAAATAGAAAAACTCGGAAGTGGTGCTGTTGCTCAAAGTGGTAGGGCACTAGCCTAGAGATGAATTGCTGAGGGACAGCGCCCAGACCCAGAGTTCAGGCCCCACGACCTACAAAAACAAAACAAAACAAAAAAGAACAGTTGGGGTCAGTGGCACATGACTGTAGTTGCAGCTACTTAAGAGCCTGAGGTGGGGGCACTGCTTTAACCCAGGGGGTCAAGACCAGCCTGGAAAACATAGCTTGTTTGTTTTTTAACAACAACAAAGATATACTTCATACCAAAAGCCCCAGTTGCAAAAACTATGACAAATTCAAACCAGGTAAAGTATTTTCCTTGACAAAAGTGGAAGTAAAGTGAATCAATAACAATAGTCCTATTGTAGAACATGATCACAGTTGAGGATAAATGAATTGCATATTTCAAAATAGCTAGAAGAGTAGACTTTAACTGTTTTTACTATGAAGAAACAATAAGTATGCACATGTTAACTAGCCTGACTTTATCATTCCACTATGATAGAAACAACCCTATAAATACATAAAATTATTACTAGTCAACTAAAGATAAAATACAAAAACTTAACTACAGAAAGATATCTGACAATTTCTCACAACTTTGAAATAGTATACTTTTAAATAACTAACGAACACTAGATAGAGCATCCGTGGCTCAGGCCTGTAATCCTAGCTACTCAGGAGGCTAAGATCTGAGGTTCAAAGCCAGCGAGGGCACAAAAGTCTGTGAGACTCTTATCTCCAATTAACCACCAAAAAACTAGAAGTGGAGTTCTGGCTCAAGTGGTACAGGTCTAGCCTTGAGCAAAATCACTCAGGGACAGTGTCCAGGCCCTGAGTTCAAGCCCGAGGGCACTAAGTAAATAGAAGAGAAGATCTATCAGAGTTCATAGACATCAGAAGAATAGAAGGGTATTATAAACAACTAATTTGGATATTGGCGTGATGGTCAGGTGTCTTGAATGTCACAAACTACCAAAGTCCTCTCAAGTGGAAACAGAAACATGATTAGCATTTTTATCAATTAAAAAATTGAATTTGTAATTTGATCTTCCCACAGAGTAAACTCAGGCTCAAACAGTTCCACTGGTAAATTCTACCAATCATTTGATGACTAAAGAGTACCAGTTCCAACAATTCTTCCTTATTTTGTGAGGTCAGCCTTACCCACATGTCAAAGACAGATAAGCACATTACAAGACAAGACAATTTAAGAACCAATCTCCACTTTAAAAAATTATGTAATTTGTAAGGTGCTGGTAGCTCACACCTGTAACACTAGCTATTCAGGAGGAGGCAGAAATCTCAGGATCAAGCCAGCCTGGACAGCAAAGTCTGTAAGTCACTACATAATACTCCTTTTTCCAGTAAACTTTGCACTCTTAAAGGCCATGGTTTTGTAAAATCTCTGACTTCCCAGGAAGAGTCAACCATTCTCTGCAGTGTATGATCCCAGTCTTAACACAGCTTTCATTTATTTGCACGTTTCCCTCGCTAGACATTTTTGAAGCAGCAGTGTAACTGCACATTATTTTTTAATCCCAGGTTACTCAACGTATTACAGAACTTTAAAAATGTGTACTGAGTGAATAAAAGATGAAATTAACTATGTTAGTTGTGAATTAATTGCTCCATTTCCTGTTCTTTGTTTCTACAATCCTGTTCAAAATTGAATGGAAAGGAGAGCTTTCTTGACTAGTTAGAATAGCAAATTCTATGTCTTAGTTCTCAGCAAGGGTACTGGAAGGTATGGTAGGGGGAAATTAAGGCCAGCATTTTTGGGGGGTAGGGGCAACTATAGAGAGTGGTTAACATAATCTCTTATAAATACTAAGAATGGAAATCAGGAGTTTATTGGAAAGGAACTTATAAGGAGAAAAAAGTAGATGCTGGTTATGGAATGCATGCTGTGCCCCTCTAAAATATGTTGAATTCCTAACATCCAATGTTACGGTAAGAACAGTTGGGACCACCAAGTAGAGACTATGCCACAAAAGAACCTGTCAGATGGGAATGGTCCCCTGATGTAAGTGGCCCCAAAGAGATTGCAGCCATCATTCTGCCTGCGGAGGATAGAAGCAGAAGTCAGCAATCTCCCACCTGGAAGAGAGCCTTCACTAGAATGAACCCTGCTATGTCCTGATCCACCAGGATTATGAGAAATAAATTTCTGTTGCTTATAAGACATTTCAATGTACAGTGCTTTACAGTAGCCTGTTGTGGCAAGCATATTTGGAGGAAAATTATCAAGAACAACTGCCATGCAAAGAATTATTATAACCTAAGAGAAATATGTTTAACATTTTCACCTCCTCCAAAAAAACAGGGAATCAATGGAAGTTTTTAACTATGTATGTAATGTGAATTTGCTATTTTATCGAAGAATATCTGACTAAATGAGACAGATAAGAGTCCCAAACATGAAAGATAGGTAAAACAAACAAACAAAACCAAAACCATAAACAGACTTGTTAAGTACAAAAAATGAACACGGAAGTAGCTTGTAAGAAACAGAAAAATTCAAACAGTATTAAACATGTACAAAAAATTTCAAGTAAGATTTGTAAAGGATAGAAAACATACAATGTAGGCCACAAAAAAGTATTGTAGAGCCGGGCGCTGGTGGCTCACGCCTGTAATCCTAGCTACTCAGGAGGCTGAGATCTGAGGATGGCGGTTCAAAGCCAGCCCGGGCAGGAAAGACCGCGAGACTCCTATCTCCAATAAACCACCAGAAAACCAGAAGTGGCGCTGTAGCTCAAGTGGTAGAGCGCTCGCCTTGAGCTGAAGAGCTGAGGGACAGCGCCCAGGCCCAGAGTTCAAGCCCCACGACCAAAAAAAAAAAAAAAAAAAAAGTATTGTAGATTAAGAGGTGGAAAGGTGAGTCACACCACTCCAGTATTTAGGTAGATCTTGAAGGTGAGGAGGAAGTGCCTTCATTTCAGAGGGAGACAGTGTTCCATCGGGAGCAAAGCGCACGTTCCTTCACTCTCCAGCGAAATCAAGATAATGATGTTCTCTGAGGCAAACACAAGACCTTCAAAGCCCACTGTAAGAATTTGGGGTTTTCTAAACTTGAAGTTGCCCAACCGGAAAGGAAACTCCCTTGTAGAGTTTTACAGAATATTATTCCGCTGAGACTCCCCCAAGAGGAACAGTCTCCTTGCTATGTAGCAAGACTCAGGCTAAGAAAAAAACAAGACAGAACATACCCTAACTAAACTAATTTTTCTGAATCAAGAGTAAAATAGTTTACTTTAAATGTACTTAAATAGTTCAGTACCTGCCTAGTGGCATAATCTAATTCAACTAAGAGTAAAATTGTTTTAAAATATTTAAAATCTATATACACTAGTAAATAGGAAAAAATTAACTTTTGTTTTTAATACAACGTCTCTATTACAAAGTGAACATCAGAAGGCATTATTCATATTTTTTATGTTTGGAAAACTGAGTAAAATATTATACTTTTCCATGAAATGCTCTATTTTTTTCTTCTAGGAGGATGCAATATGTTTTCATAGTTTTTCAGTTTTGTTCCTTATTTCATTGCCTCAAAAGATTCATTACTTTGATGACCATTGATCAGAGACCCAAGCTCAATCTATAATACGTATTGAGATAGCAAATAATTCAGCCTCACTGACCGTGTACGTGGAAATGGGCTATGCCCTAGATAAATGGCCTACCTGCCTCGGACATAGATTAGGTCATCATTCAAACTAACTACAGATCTCTAGAACAAATACAAGGTAACACAGATTCACTTTAGCAAATGACAGTGTGCAGATTCTTCCTTTAAAGAGTTACAGTGCCATCAAGACACCATGGCATAGGATTAAAACCTCAGAAGTCAGTACTGCAATGATAATTTCATATTTTTACAAAATACCAATTATTCAGCACACATATTTTCTCTTTCACTAGGGCATCTTATAAATTATGTTATATCATTATGAAATAAAATATATAAATTATATTATGCCAAGTTGCAGACATGAAATCAATTATTGCATACATTTCTTCTCATATATAAGTAGGCTTTATTTTGTTCCTTTCAAATTTCCAATCTCTTTTTTAATTTATTTTGCTATTAGAAGTTTGAAGGAAGTACTATTTAGAAAGGAAGAACTTCTGCTACCCAGATATATCTTGACATTAAATTCAACAGAATACAGTTTATTCACTAATCTTATAGGCTTAAAAATAAAATGTGCTATCACAAAACAAGATTCTTCTGTGGGAAACAGGTTTCTACTAATTATGCAAAGAAGCAAATACAGCAGAATAACGTTTTGAAATTTATAGAAAGCACAATTACTAATGAAAAGACTGTGCTGAACGAACGGAAGAAAAGAAGACCAATTATATTCAGAATGACACTTCACTCCTTTCAGGTGAAGACTATAGTAACTGTCTTGGCCCTGGTAGAATGACCACAGACTTTTAGATCTTCTCTTGACCTATAGCAGACTTCAGAGGCTGATCATTAACCTCCTTTCTAAGTCTGTTTTGTTGCCTTCCTCTATAATGCCTTCCTCTTTTAGAAAGCAACATATAGGGAATTCTAATAAGGGAGATTGTCAATTAAGAGAATAACAGATATGGTCAGTCTCTCTCTGTCTCTGTCTCTATCTGTCTGTCCATCCCTCTTTCTCTCTCTCTCTTTCACTCACACACACACACACACACACACACACACACACACACACACACACACACACACACACACATTCTCCTTTCTTTTTAAAATTTTTACTATGAATAATATCAAACATCTACAAAGGTAGACTATTTATAATGAAATTTTCCAAGCATGAATGAAGACTAATGATTTAGTTCAAAAATTCAAAAAAAGTTGACATCCAACACACTTCTTAGAAAGTTATTGAAAGATGGGTATTACCAAAAAAGGGGATAGTGCAGTGAAGAAAAGGTAACAGAGGATCTGCAAAACAGAGAATCCTGGGGAGTATGATTCCACCAAAGTCAGATACAGGCCATGGGTAAAAAACGAACAGCAGGAGAGGCGGAAGCAGTACAGTGCTCCATGCTACAATGTAGGAATGACCATCTTAAAACTATTTCTCACATCCTTTGCCAACAGACAATCGTGGAGAATCCACAATAAAAGTATTTGTACAATTCAATAGATGGCAGAGGAAAAAAATGAGAAGCTGCCGCTCTCCGGGGATGCCTGAGTAGCTTCCCCATGACAGTAGCTGTGGTTTTCCTGCAATTCCTGAACTTTCACATTTCTTGGAAACCATCACTTGTTTTTCTACTGGTTAGCCACTGATGCCAGGCATAAAATTTCTTTCTTTTTGAATTACATAGAGTAGTTTCTATCTTCCTGACCTAACCCTGACTGATTCAGAAATGCTTTAGGTAAAAATACTGAGGTGATGGATCTTTTGATGCTTCAGTGAATGACCATTATATACACAGTCAGTATACTGTAAACACTGACTTTTGATTTCATTAAGATTGTGAACTCCCTATATTTGGAGGATAGGAGAAATTATGTGTGAGTAATATGATGACAAAGAGTGCCAGATTTCTAATTTCCACAGGAGAAGTGTGTGTATGTGTATGTATTTAAAGTTCACAATTTAGAAAATAGCATAAGTCCATCATATTTTAAAATGACAGTCTTAGAAGAGTGAGACAAAAGACTGCTTTTAGGTTATACAGAGCCTTTCATCAACATTATGTAGCTTAGTAGATGATGTCTTACCTTGTTAAAAATAAAAGGATATTTTAAAAAGCTTATCAGAGAAAACAATAGAAATAGGGACCTGGGCACTGTCCCTGAGCCCTTCTGCTCAAGGCTAGCACTCTACCATTTTTGAGCCAGTGCTACTTCCAGTTTTTGAGTGGTTAATTGGAGATAAGAGTCTCATGGGTACTTTCCTGCCCAAGGTGGCTTCGAACCACGATCCTCAGATCCCAGCCTCCTGAGGAGCCAGGATTACTTGCATGAGCCACCCATTGGTGCCCAGCTAGAAACAGCAAGTTTTTTTTTTGTTTTTTGTTTTTGTTTTTGTCAATAGTGGGGCTTGAACTCTGGGCCTGAGCGCTATCCCTCAGCTCTTTAGATCAAGGTGGGCGCTCTACCACTTAAGCTACAGCACCACTTCCAGAAATAGCAAGTTTTAAAAAGACACAACACACAGTTTCAAACTAAGGAAGAATATATTCTCTTCGTAATTCATATAAGCTCATAAAATTATTTAGGAAGCTAGGCATCGGTGGCTCATGCCTGTAATCCTAGGTACTCAGGAGACTGAGATCTGATCATTACAGTACAAGCAAGCCAGGTCATAAAAGTCCTTGAGACTCTTATCTCCAATAAACTATTCAGAAAGAGCCGGAAGTGGCACTATGGCTTAAAGTGGTAGAGAGCTAGCATGGAGCAAATAGTAGCTCAGGGTCAGACCCAGGATCTGAGTTTAGCAAAAAAGAAAAAGAAAAAAATTATTTAAGAGAATGTTCTCATCCTTAAGGACATTCGGATGTCAATTCCTGAAGAGGGGCAGGGGGAGAACAACAAAAGGTGTGATTCTGATCAAGATGTACTATATCCATAAATGAACAACTGATGCTAATTTTAATAAAAGAAGGACAACCAAATCGAATAACTGATAATTTTGAGTGGGACTCACTGAGATGAAGAGGGCACAGCTGAAATGTGCCTCTCTTCACAGAGATGGACTCAGATTAAACTTTACCAGGAAAGACCCACATACATGTGACTCCTCTCTGCCACCATTCCAGAGTAACTTGCCTCAAAGCCCTACAAAGTGTTTAAGAGGGCAGGCTATTCAAATCCAACGTGTCTATCCTAGGTGAGATCACTTTCATCAAATCCCATTGTTAGCCTAGAGCCTGGATGCGAGTGCTACAGCTTGGCTTAGTTCTCTGCAAAGGCCCATGTATTAAAGGCTTGGTCCCTAGCCTGTGGTACTGTTGGGAAGTAGAATTCAGTGAGAAGAAGTCACCTAACTGGGGTGTGCACTTGTGAGAGTTCTAGCTCCTTTTTCTTCTTACTTTCTGGCCACCATGAGGTAAACAGGGTTCCTCTGCCTAGCACACCACACAGTACACTTCCTGTCATGATGGGCACCTTGTATCATGACCATAGGCCAAAACCAAGCCATCATGGGCTGAAACCTCAGAACCATGAACCAAAAGAAACCTTCCTCCTAAATGGACTCATTCCCTTGCTCATGTAACCGTAACCACTCTGTACAGTATCTTTACAATAAAAAATATATTAAAAACAACAACAAAAACAAACCTTTCCTCCTCATAACACAACATCTCAGTGCTTCAGAATAGCTATCTCCTATGAAGGAACAAATGAAGTACAGAGGAATTTAAAAAGGATAGAACAGAAATATAGTGATGTAGAAGAAGAACTATTAAAGGACTGGGGGGAATATCTGCCCTTAGAGATAAACACTAATAATCAGGAAACCCCAGTGACTATAATAGACAATAGAGTTAACAAAGTAAGAGACAATAAATAAGAGTTCCCAGAAGAGACTTGATGTCAAGTTCCAAGTACCTCTTGGAATCTTCTAAGTCCTCCCACAGACTTCCCTTGCTATCACTGCCACCTTGGCGACTGCTGTGTGGACTTAACAAGCTTTACTATTATAAAGTTGAAAGGCTGATGTGTAAGTACTACAGCCCTCTCAGCTCTCAGATGGCACTATTCTAGGGTGGGACAACTCTTAGATGCAAGAATTAGATCACATATTTTATATTGTTTCCAAAACCTTTGTGATAGAATTGAACTCCTCACAAATGGCTTATTGGATACCTGGCAATGCCCATTCCCTCCCAACCATCATTTTTCCACTTCCCTGTTGGTGTCACCTGAGTTTTCCACATGAACTTTTGGCCTTTCATTCTTTGCCTCAGTGTCTCTATCTGGAGAAACCTAAAGAAAGACAATTCCTAAACAAGACTCCTTTCTTGTACTTTTACTTGAGTAACAAAGAGAAAAGGAGTTGGAAAAGGAATGGGTGGGGGGGAGAAAGAGAGAAGAGAGGGAGCAAAAAGGGGAAGGGGAAAAGAAGGTATTACAAACCTCACACTATTACACCTCATCAAACCCCTGTAACAATAGTGGAACAACACAATTACTCAGAGAGGTAAACTAGAAAGTTGTGCCAGCCCATTTGGGATTTCAATTCAAAATTAAAGATTAGTAAAAGCAGCAGCGATATGAAATCAAGTTCAATCTCCATTTGGCCCCCTTCCCAAGCCAATGCTGTTTCCTCTCCTACTTAATGTTTATATTTATCTTAAACATCTCTGTTAATGTACTTACTGTCTCTCTTTTCCACCTCCTTCAGTGAGGACTGTTGTCCTTCCTGGCATATCCTTTGAGCTAAGGGACTATGTAGACACTTAGAGAATATTTGTCAGCTGAATTACTTATCCTCAAAATTAAAATGCTTCAGCCTTATTTTATCACCTTTATCTCTTCTCTAACTCAATTCCTTTTCCATGACCTCACAGAACACTCTAGCCTCCTATCACACTCTAGCTTCTAGACCTTACCCCTTTCTGTTCCCTCCTCTCCAGGAATAAACTTTCCTTAGACAGCCCTCATGGCTCATTCCCTAACTCCATTTAGATCTCTTCTAATGTGCACACTATTAAAGAGGCATTGTTTTATCAATCTTCTTGTAATGATCACCCTATGATATGCATTCTTATTTGTACATCTATCTCCACTAGCTTATATGTTCATTAAGAGGAGAATATTGTCCATATTTGTTGACTAGTATATTCTCAATTCTTAGAACAATATTTCTGGTATGGAGTAGATAGTAAACAAATCCTGTTGAAGGAATAGATGGGCACAATGTAAAGCAATAAAAACATGAAACCATCATGTTTAAGTTTTCTGAAACCTTCCAAAAGTACCAGTAAGAAATATGAAACTAGGAAAACTCGGTACTTCAACAGCTGTTCAGTAAAAGGATTTAATATTTCAACTCTAATGATTGAAGTAAGATATAACACAGGGACTCAAAAGACAGTTTTTAGCACCCGGCTTCTGTGCAAGATCTCGAGCAAGTGGACGTTTAAACCAAAATGGAAACTTCATGCATGTTTAATTAAATATCATCTTGATACTTTTAGCTCCATTTTCCAGCTACTACTATTAATTTTGAACAAGTTGTTGAAAAGTAGATGATAAAGTTCACTTTGTAACTGGCATGCTCTTACAGATCTTATAGGTACTGTCACTCTCATCTCCCTCTTGGAGCTTGATTGATTACTCCTTTCTCTTATGTTCATTAATCTCATCACCTTATCTTTTATACTACTTCATTTTAGCAGAAAGGTAATAATAAAACCCTCATCCATTATCCTTTTACTCATCTAGTCAAGCGGAAATGGTTAATAACATGCTACAAATTGAACTTCAATCACCTCATTTTCTCCTTTGTTGAATACACATTAAAATATATTCCAAAAGTGCAATTTGTTTTACAGGAGAATTTGTGTTATATTGCCACAGACAACCGAAATTAAGTGTTTCTCGGTTTGGTTATTAAATATATCCAAGTGCTCTTTTATCGATAATACTAAAACATTAATTCATTTTATTAGGGTATACTACCCAAGCCTGATCTCCTAGAACACAAAGACATTTAGACTACCCATGTGCTATGATGGATCATTTATCTTCTAAAAAACAGTGCTAGTGATAATTTATGAATTGGTACGTTATTACAGATGAAATTGCTCTCTATTTTTAAAAGTTAATTTGTTTACATGCAGCCTTATCTCAAAATGCAAGCTCTATTAGTGAAGAGGTCTATAACTGTCATATAAAACAGAAGAGAAGAATGGGTATATACATAAAATAGAAAGATGATGATTTAAGATTTTAAAACTATAACCTTAGACTGGAATAAATTTCTATGCAATTAAACAATGGTTTTCAAAAGGAAAAATGACTCCTGAAGTTATACAAAAGTTTCATATAGATCACAACAAATACAAAGCTGGATATTGAAGATATTACTCACCTACCTAGAAAATGTTCTCTAAATCCACGAAACTATTTTAACAACAATGCCAATTCTTCACACTTATTTAAAATAAATTCATCTTTACTAAGGAAAACATGTATATAGCTTTTCTTTCCCACCTTAAAGTTTTAAAAACATGCTCCCTTTTATTCATTAGATTTTTTTCAATGTAAAATAAACACACAGATGACACGTAATAACTAAAAAGTTTGTAAAAATTTATAGGATCATCACTTAAGTTCTTACTTTTCCAGAATGAAAACAGGAGATACTATGCCAAATTTATATTAATGAATATATATTAATATTCAACAATCAGTTCTGCCAATGAATAAGCCTACCTTCCTCTTAACATGCAGACTTTTGTTTGCTCATAGACTGCCCTGCTTCCATGATTCAACCTATCAGGTTAGGCACAAATTACATATCATAATTACATTATGCACTGAAAGAATAACCCTTGCTTCCTATAAAACAGGCAAAACAAAAGAATATTATGATAACAAGAATCTAAAACCTATTAGCTTGTATTTTTGTATGGGGTGGAGACATGGAGAAAGGTGTTTTGTTGTTGCTATTGTTGTTTTAGTGGTGCTGGTGAGAAGTGAACCTCAGGCCTCCTGTATTTTAGGTATAAGCTCTACCATTGAGCTACAACTCTGCCCAAGGGCCTGAAAGTTTTTAGATACTTAGTATTACAAAGAAGCTATGGGAGGGGGCTGGGAAGGTGGTTCAGTGGTAGAGTGCTTGCCTTGCATGCATGAGGCCCTGGGTTCGATTCCTCAGCACCACATAAGCAGAAAAAGCCAGAAGCGGTGCTGTAGCTCAAGTGGTACCAAGGCCCAGAGTTCAGGCCCCATGACTGAAAAAAAAAATGAAGCTATGGGAACATTCTATTAAGCTGATCTTGCCATAAATACTGAATCTGTTTCCTTTAAATACAGGAGAATTAGTATTGCATACTTTTCAGTGTATGACAATTGAAAGGGAATTTGAAAGGAATTGACAAAGATCAACAAAGCTATGTATGCAGGAGTTTTGATTTCAATCTCCAAACATTCTTGAACTAGAAAAATTATCACTGCCTATAAACAAATGAGTTCATCAGTTGAATGAGGATCTGGGCAAATCAGCTGTTTAATGAGAACTGGAGCAAGAATGAAAGAGGCTTTGCTTCACTGCTGACAAAGTTGGAGCAATGACTGATAGATGGACAGGCAAAAGCCTTGTTCTGAAATCACAACTACATTCAACAATGCTAAATAGCAAGATGGAATGAGTCATTAAAATAATTTTATTTTAGAGTGTTTTGGGATTTATACAGAATGGTTTCAGCTTTACTTTTTGCAACTTTTACCTGTCTGGCTTAATTCTCACCATTCTGTTTACTTATCTGCTCTCTTCCCAGATGTATATAGATGTTTAATGTTTAAACAAGCACAAATTTCAATTAATGCAATACCAGCAATTACCAGTGATGGTTAGGAAAACATATCTTATTAGTTAAAGGTCTTCTTTAGCTGGGTAATGCTTTAAATGACAGGTGAGGAAACTAGCTCCCTTTAAAATTAAGTTAATCCACGATAGAAAATACTTTTTTTTAATAGCTTATATCTTCTTATGTTACTACTTACTACTTAACCTACAAGATCACAGTGAGAAAGAAATTTTCATGTAAAATTCTTTCTCTTTCTTCTCTTCACTAAATTTTTTGAGATCGTGTCTCACTACATAAGCCAGGCATGCCTTGAGCTCACAGATTTCCCTGAGTTCATGTCTCAAATAGTGTAGTGTACCACTACACTCAGCTAGAAATACTTCCATTCTTAAAACAAAAGTATTGCTGAGGAGCTGTACACATATAGCCCTGCCCATACATTGTGGGTATTGCTCATCTAGATGACAGACATGGTATAGTTAGTTAGGAGCAGAACTTCCACATGAAAATGTAGATCAATAGATACCATGTTCTATGAGGTACATATTACCTAACTTACAGTTGATCTAATCTATGTGCCTTAATCTAGCCCATACATTTAACTGCAGTTAACAGCAGCTGACAGTAGCTACAGAGAAAAGAAGTACTATGAGAATGGGTACATATTGGGCTGGAGACTAGTAGAACATTTGTCTGTCATGCAGAAAACCCACGGTTTGGATCCCCAGCCCCAGTAAAAGGAAATGTGAGGAAGAGAAAAGAGGAAAGAGAAGGGAGAAGAGAGGAGGATATACCAAGAGCTGGGTGTTGGTACAATGCCAGCTACTCAGGAAGTAGAGATCACAAGGTGAATTTTATGCCATCTGAAATATATTAAATAGCTCCTAACTTAATATATCCTTGCTGTCATTCTTACTACATGTCTTGACACTTGAAAAAATAATCATAAATTATTCAGTTTAATATGAACTGTAACAATGCATATAGAATTATGTTCTTATTTCAGAATCATGTTATTAGATAGTATGCTGAGAATTCTTTAAAAGTTATAAAAATGAAAATTCTAAAGTACGCTGTAGTTACAAGGCATCTCAAGAAAAAGGCAATTATAAAATGCTTAATATATTCCTTAATAAGAATAGCAACTTATACTTTAGCAACAAAGCTCCCATAAAGCTTTTAAATATTGCTATTCTCCAACTCTGATATACATGGTCATATAAACTGGTGCAATTATCTGGCAGAAGACATAACATAAGCTGGAGAGAGAAGAGTTTTATATCAACAAAGTCAGTACTGAAACAGCCTTTCTTAGAAACCATTTAGCTAAAGCCAATTGTAAACGTACTTTATTGTCTTAGACGTTTTAACAAGCCAAGCACCAGTGGCTCACGTCTGTAATCCTAGCTTCTCAGGAGGCTGAGATCTGAGGATTGAAGGTCAAAGCCAACCTGGGCAGAAAAGTCAATGAGACTGTTAACCACCAAACCAAACCAAACCAATCCAAACCCAGAAATAAAACTGTTGCGCAAGTAGCAGAGTGCTAGCCTTGAGCAAAAAAAATCTCAGTGACAAAGCCCAGGCCCTGAATTTAAACCCCAGGACTGATGTGTGTGCGCACGGACACACACACACACACACACACACACACACACACACACACACACACACACACACACACACACATACACACACACACACACACACGTGCAACAAATAATAATGATCAACAATAATTTTAAAGTCATCCAATTTTTCAGAATTACCATCGTAAGTAATTATGAATTTGAAAATGGCTTATTTCTAACCATACAATAGTACTTTTTAAACTTCTATAACAATCTTCACCAAAATTTAAGATGCTGTGATGGTATTAAAAATTTAAACCAAAATAATTTTACATAACATCTTACCATGAAAATTCAAAAACATACAAATAAAATACTATCCATATAACTGTAAGTACCCTCCTCTAAAACTGGAATCAAAAGTTATTAACTCAAGGGGCTTTGCTAATTATGTAAATTTCTATCTTTTCTACATGTAATTTCATTCAAACTTCCTCTCTTTACCCCAATTAACAACCCTGCCAAATGTTTGGACTTGAAAAGGCCACAGCTTTAAACACAATTAACAGTCAAATTCTAACACAAATTACATGTCATTCTTATCTCCTTGTACACATTGAACTCCTGTATCTTGTTGCCAGCAGGCAGTTTGCACTAGGGAATATACCCTCAATTTGCTTAATGTCTAGAAAGAACAGTCCACACTTTAAAAGGAGATACTCTCCACTGCCAGCTATGTGAACTGAAATTGCCATGTCTTCTCCTTTTTATTTGGTTAAATAGGTAGTTTAGAAAGTGAGTCACTTATCTGTTTCAACCAAGTTTTTTCCTGAAGCATATAAAGAAATTTAATCTTCATTTTCCTATATTTTTTAAAAAAATCATTCTACAAAGTTCCATGTATGTGTTATTCTCTAAATTAGAAATCAGTGAGCTATCATTTCACACATCATCTTACTACAAAAGAGACTGAAATTGGATCAATCCCAGAAAATCAGATTTCTAGTGTCATTGGTTTCTACAATTGTTTCTCTAGAAAGGGTTTGCAGTACTACAACAATCAGTTCCATATCATCGCATCAAAATATCCAGGTATGTTCCAATCTTTTGAAGCACAGCCTTTAGTGCTAGAGTATCTAAACAGACCCATCCAGTCATCTATATACTTAAGGAGCAACTAAAATATATCATATATAATAGAGTAGTATTAGACATATTATATGACTTAAAGGACTGAAAGTTTTCTTGATATACATACATCATCCACAAACAAATCTTGTAAATAAATAAATTAGAATGAGTTGGTTAGCAACTTAATATTCTTCATTGTAACTATGCTTAAAATAGTCTTATGTGCTTTTTAAATTATCTTTAAGAAGTTGTACAATGGAGTTGCCATTTAACAAACCAACTTATGAATATATCTTGATCGATGCCACCCCTTTCAACATTCCCTCCCAATCCTCCCATACACACCCTTTCCCTTACTCTTTTTAACTTCATAGATTATATTGGATTTTTGTCTATGTTTCCCACCTCCTCTTCTTAGACTCATGTTCTTTAAATAGATGGCATTTGGCTACCCGCCCTGCTTTATAGTATACTACTTTCTCTCTATACCTTAAACTCCAATCATACCATAAGGATTTATAACCAATTATTTTCTCTCTAATTGGTTTCTTTCCCTAGACCTGGAATACAATTTCCCTATGTGTAGATAGTATATTCCTGCTTATCCTTCAGTTCAGAGAACGTTATTTCTTCAATGATATCTCTAACAAACTCCGTTTCTCTTGTCCTCCAATAATATATCAGATGCTAAGAGACACCCTATACACCCTTACCATTGTGTATGCAATATCCAATGCTTACATATTACTCCATGGCTAGAATGTGAGCTCTGTGAATACCTTTGAGAAAAACCACATCTGTCTTGTTCAATTATTAGATTTCCAAGATCTACACATATGGAGGTAGCAATATTTATTTAATTTTTAAGATTTAGTTTACATGTATCAAATTAAAGCAGAGCTCATTTGCATTGTAATATTGTAATTCATTTTATTATATTTGCCTCCATCATTGTAAGTCCCATGAGTACAATGTATTCTTGTAACAAAACAAAGCAAAACAAAACAAAGAGTTGAGATAGACACTGGCGGCATATTCCTGTAATCCTAGCTACTCAGGAGGCTCATATCTGAGGATCATGGTTCAAAGTCAGCCCAGCCAAGAAAGACCATGAGACACTTATCTCCAATTAATCACCAGAAAACCTCAAGTGTAATTGCAGTTCAAAGTGGTAGAATGCTAGCCTTGAGCGAAAAAGCTCAGGAACAGAGCCCAAGCCCTGAATTCAAGCCATAAGACGAATTCCCACCCATCTGCCCCTCATCCCAAGGAAAAAAAAGGACAAACTGTGACATAGTTAGACATTGTATTCAGTTTAGTACAATGGGGGGAAAGTGGTAACTGTACCACCTGTTACTATGTAATGTCATAGAAATATTTAATCTCATAAAACTCCCAGTTCTCATCAGTAAAACAGCAAACATTAAAGCCTGTCACAGAGATCTTAAGAGTTGTAAGATATCAATGAAATTATTGTTTCAAAAAAAGCCCTTTAAACACTGTGAAACATTTTACAATGAAAGAGATTAACATCTTCATTATTAAAATCATAATTAAGGTAATAATAGGAAAAGTAATCTCACTTTAAAATGCTTTGAAATAATTTCACAAAAATTTTGGTTTATATATGAACTAAAATATATTACTTGAAAATAAATACAACTTCACAATCAAAAGCAAGTTACAGCTCAACAATGAAATAAATTCAAATGTTTTAAGATTGCCTTAATAGAATTTTGGAATATTTACTCCTGACATATTTCATTCTTTGTTCTATCTGCATTATTATTGATAAAATTCATTATAAATTCTGTTAAATATTGTTTATTATTCTTTAAAATCTCATTCAGTGATATAGCTATTCTGATTTCTCTATGATCATTGTGACCTCACACAATCATAATCCTTATTAAAATAAAACCTTGAACATTTAGCTTTATTAAAACTGATAAGCTGAGATAAATGGTGAATAAGAGCTACCTGTCATATAACTTCAACCACCCTTTTGTGATTTTAGAATAGGCTGAACAGTTCTGAATAATGACTAAGATTGTCAATACTTAGTTCTGAAATTGGGATAAAGGATTTAAAGATACTATAAAGTTAGATTACAAGTTATGACAAAGGCTTACTAAAGGAATCATTTTAATCATTTTACAATGGGATGAAACAATGAATACAAGTTCTTTTAACTCACTTTGAGATAGACTTCATGGTAATGTTACTTACTGGAATAAAAACAATCCTGATCTGTGGATATTATCAAACTCAAACTTCTCAAAATTCAGTAACAATCCTTTTACGGAAGTTAATTCAAAAAGGAGAAAGCTGCTTTTCCTCTCTATTTGGGCTACATAATCCTAAAATTTTAGGTATAATCATAAACACCATTTGCTTTTCCAGAGCTCTGAAGGCATATACCAAGTTGTTATAGTTAAGTCTTGAACAAACAAGTCTTTTTAATCCCCATTTTTCATACACAAAAAGTATTTGTACATTTTGCAAATGGGATATAGTGATATTCTGACTTCTAACTAAAGCTCTAAAATCATACTATTCAACTAAACGTTTCTTTTGCAATATTAACATGGCCACACTGCCCATGTTACTTTTAGCTTCTCTATGTACAACAAACTGCATTCAATTGGTGAACAAATACAATGTTTAGTATCATATTTAAAACCACTATTCAAACCTTTTCTTAATGCTATTATCAGTTTTTCTTTTGCAACAATTTTGTGTATAAAAATAAAAGCACTGGATTTTTATTAGCACTGCCCCTTCTTTGTCTTGGTTCTCTCTGCAAAGCCCTTTTGGGATACTAAGCCTGCATTTACCATAATACGGATTAAACTTTCTTTGTCCCATTGCACAGGGTTTGTTAGCAGGTTAGTCTTTTTACATTTTTCACAGGCTGCCTGCAGCTTACCCTTTAGGCCTTACTCAAAATACTTCTGTGGATTTACAAAAATGCCAGAGTGGTCTTGGGGTTAATTGGAAGATAAGTACAACCTTTAACATAGAGACTCATTAAACATTTAGCCATACCACAATGCACCATCCTTGGAAAAGAGACATTCTAGAGACAGTTTAGGATGAATAACATAGTAAAAGCATTTTTTAAAATTGATTACTTGTAGCTTTATAGACTTGAAAGATTTCATTTAACTGTTCCAGAAATGATATAATAGATCAAAGCAATTTTCCTGGTCAGCTCTACTTTGATTTTCATATGTTGATAATAGATGAAAAAACTGCCAGATTTTCAAATTTCTTTTCAGAAATTTGAAGTAAAACTCAACTGCTATGATAGTGTTTACTTAAAAAATTAACTCAAATAAAGCACTCAAATATAACTATTAGAACCAAATGAAAAGTTCAGAAAACTTAAAAACAAAACTTATCTTAAAAGCTTAGATTATGCCTTTGAATTATAAAATATACACATAAACATGGAAACACATTTGGATGGTAGCATTGGTCTTAGTGTTTTTATTTTTAATTATGCAAACAGATTGTTATCCAGATTAACTTTTCCATTTCCTTACCTCCTTCCAACACTATCACACCCATTCAAAAAAAAGCAAAAAGAAACAAAAAAAAGAGAAAAAAATGCGACAAAACACACAGACACTTGAAGTAAAGAATTAGACATATTTGCCCAAGATGCAGATAACAAAAGCAAAAGTGAAGAAAATTGAAGAGACAGCCAAACTGCAGCAACAAAATGGTTAAAGAATCTGAGGCATTGTTTCCCTTATTCTAAAAGTCTTCTAGATTGTGGACAGCGCAAACATCAGACAAGTTAAGATTACCGACCATTATCTCCTTCATTTTCTCCGCTTTCCCTCACATTCCCTCTTGCTATCTGGGCACCATTTTTCTAAAGCTTTATTTCTGCTAAGAAGTAAACTTTCCCTAATCCATCTATTATGGAACCTTTAATTGGATTGGGAGCAGGGTGGTGTATAAAATAGCCCCTATTCACTCAAAAGGACTGTAGTTTTAGGGACTTAAAGGAGAAAGGTATTGTGAAAGAAAATCCTCAGGGGAATCAAGGATTAAAATATGGCCTCTCCTAAACTCATCAACTCTAGGATACCAATAAATTGCTTCCTTAAACAAGTAATTTCCTTTAAAAATGGCATCATGAACTGAAATTCAAATTCAAATTTTACAATAATAAATTTATACTAATAATTTTTCAGCTTTATAAAGATTTTATACCTGATATTTTGCCAACTCGTAACTACAATTCCAGGGAGCAAGTAAAAATGCCTTGAAGACAATTTATATTTATATATGCATACATATATTTCCCTATTATATAACAGATACCCACCCTCACACACCACTTGCCCTACCAAATGGAAAATAGAAAAGAAAACATAGTTTACTCAAGTCCTACATATGTTCTATATGTGCAGTCTTGAAGTAACAACCATTTCTACAACAGAAAGGTTTCTTCCCCCCCTCCAAAAAAAAAAAAAAAAAAAAACAACAATGCAAGTTTTTCTGATCAGAGGTGCCAGGCATATAATGGTCAGCAAGTAGTTTTCTTCCCTCAAGGAGCTATCATCCCTCTGTCCCTTGCAAACACACTGTGTCTCTTGCCCCCTTTGTTAGACTGTCACAGTGACACTCAACTGTCTGGGTATCTTCAACAGAGAGGGGGTAGGTCCCGTCCAAGCAGTCTTTCTCTGAAGGAACTAAAGATATTTAAAGAGTTGAACTTGGTACCTAACGTGAAAAAGAATCAAGAGTACATCTACCAATTTAAAAATAATCTTTCAAAAATCTATACCCTCCTTGTCAAAACAATAGGAACTTGTAGAAGAGAAATTTTAGCAGAAATCAAGATTCTAGTTTGCCACTTAAAAGTGTGGCTTACAAATGTGGCTTCATTACAAAGAAGTAAATTAATTTTAGTGATTTAATTAATAATGCTTCTGAAAATAGTAAAATTTAGGAAAACTACCAAAGTATTCCCTCTATTTCTGAGCCTTTATCACACCATAACAACAAGTACTATCACATGTTCAGCCCGAACTAATTGTCTGGCAATAGGCTAAATATGACTACATGAATTTATTTGTTTGTTCTCTCAACGAATCTATAAGGTAGATACTACTATCTATTTTTTCACAAATGAAGAAACAAAGTATTTTTTGAAATTCAATTAAACTGTTATAGGCCAAACTGCTCCAAAGAAAAGAAGCTCTATAAAAGCTTTCCAAAAGTCAAATGGCCAATAAATAAACTGCATTATCATCAAAATTACTTTTCAAAACATTCTTGTATATATTAAATAGGACTATATACTTAATTCTTAGTGTACTGAAATATTTTTAGTATTATATTCTCCTCTGCAACATTTTAATTATGATTTACTTTTTAAAAACTAAGGTCACAGGGTATTTCTCAGAGTTTTATAGGTATAACTGTTCATTTACATTGACTTCTAATTCTCTTCAAAAAACAAGAATTCTTTCCTCCTAACATTTTACCATATTTTGGGTCATCTTGTCACTTTTGTCTATTTATGAGGTATTGTGTTGGCTAAGGGATGTTTTAAAAACATTTGAAATTTTGTTAAAAGTTAATTGCTCAGTCTTCATTTTTTTTAAAAATATATTGGATAGAACATCAGGGCTGAGAAGGTGGCTCAGTGGTAGAGTGCTTGCCTCCCATGCATGAGGCCCTGGGTTCAATACCTTAGCACCACATAAATGAAAAAAGCCGGAAATGGCGCTGTGGCTCAAGTGGTAGAGCGCTTGCCTTGCACTAAAGAGCTGAGTGACAGCTGCTAGGCCCAGAATTCAAGCCCCATGATCCACAAAAATAAAAATATCTATTTGTCTGCTCAGGCCTCTGTGTGTGAAGCTAAAGAATGTCTTTTTTTGAGGGGAGATAGAAGACAAAGTCAGCACACATTCCAGGAAGAGGTTCCAATTCCATAGTCTTACCAATCAAGGGTCAAAAGGCAAGACCAGAGAAAGAGCACAAGTAAACCATGGCTCCTGGTCATCCACTGCCTTCCTATGCATGCTCCTCCACACAACACCATGAGTGAACAAGGACCAAGAAAATCAACAACTGGTACAACAGTGAATTTATTTTTGGAAAATCTAGCTAAATTCCAAGTAGAAAGGCATACAAATGAGTAGGGGCTTTATAAATATATTAATTCCAAATATCTTTATATCTAGTAAAACTTGAAACATGTTTGTTTTGGTATTCAAAATGAGTCTTGTCATCTGAAAGTATTTTGCATAAATTATATTTTTTAAGTAAGATGCTCCGTTTTAAGGGCAGCTGAATTGTTCTTGTACTACATAATGATTTGATTCTGAAAGAGTACAAACGTTTACTTTTTTTTTTTAATTGCTCTGGAGAAAGAACTAGAAATAGATTCAGAAAAAGTAGAATCATCAGCAAGAATCTCCAGTAAAATTATCTACTATTAAAGCATGTTTAGAATATAAAAAGCAGCTTACAATCAATTTTTCTCTAATGTCACTTACTAACAGGTGATAGTTTTGTCTTTGACCTCGACAACAGTGAGCACATATCACAGAAAGAACAATACATGGAGCTACACTGCACTATTCCCTTGGTTACTTTAGTTTTAAGTGATTTGTAGCAGGTTAGAAATGATCTTCCCTTTCTGTGCTTATGTACAACAAATCATTATAGGACATTAAATAATAGCATCAGGCCCAAATCGGCTGCTCAGTAAGAGGTGATTAACTTTACATGGAAAAATAGTTAAATAGATACATTGTCTTGGCTTCCTACTATGAGATTAACCAGACTTTGTGTAATACTATACCTTCTGCTATGTTACTAGTGTTTAATACAAAAACAAAAAAAAAATACACAAATAAGCACAGAAATATATAGCATTGTATATAAACAAACATGTTTGACAAAAGCAAAATTTAAAAAGACTAATAAATTTTGGGGGCAAAAACATAAGACTGGTGAGTTAAATATCAGAGTGGCATTTTAAACTAATAAAAATGACTCAAGCACAGTGAAAAAGTTTGTATCAAAAGTATGTCATAATTCTTTTTTAATTTTATTTTATTGTCAAGGTGTATATTTATTTCTATAATCTTATATGTCATGCTTACTTCTTTAATTTTTATTTTATTTTATTTTATTTTTGTCAGTTGTGGGGCTTGAACTCAGGGCCTGGGAGCAGTCTCTGAGCTCTTTTGCTCAAGGCTAGAACTCTATCACAGAGCCACAGCACCACTTCTGGTTTTCTGGTAGTTAATTGGAGATAGGCGTCTCATAAAGATTCTTCCCAGGCTGCCTTTGAACCATGATCCTCAGATCTCAGCTTCCTGAGTAGCTAGCATTACAAACAGGCATGGGCTAGAGGTGCCTGGCACAGGTTTACTTCTTGATGCTAGAAAAGTATAATCTTTGCCAAGATTCAAAGAAATGATCAAGTCAGAAAGTTCAGCATAATAGCAAATGTTATTCGTTGTTCAGAAGAACAACTGTTGATACTTGCCACAATCTCTGGAAGATTAACTTGATAAAAATCTTTTTTTAAAATACAATTTTATGTAACGTTTATAGAAACTTATCCAGAGTTTGTCACTATTTGACTTGGGAATTGGGTTCTCAAACTCTGTGTGAAATAAGAGTACAACACTGGGATCTTTAGTTGAGACCCTATGGTGTTCAAGAAGAGGCAGGTGTAAATAACTGGTGTGACAGGAGGGAGGAAGCCCAGAAGGGGAAGGAAGACATGTGTGTCACACTAAGGAGATGCAATGCTCAGAACCAAGGCTCTACAATTACAGGAGTGACAACGAATAGGAGGGAGAAAGGAGGAAGTATTTTAATTGAATTTCAATAGGGATCATCAAAATAATTTTCCCCTTAGTTTCGAAGAGCCAAGGAATTTGGCATCTCTGATTACTGTGCCAGAGCAAGGAAGCAAAACCCTGGAAGACCAAACAGAAAACAAGTAAATAAAAAAAAAAACTACCTCTGATAAGCAATCATGTTTGTTAGAGATAAATCATGAGGCCTTTTGGGTAGATATGGTGTTTGATATTCGGCAATTGGATAAATATGAGATACCTTGAGAGACTAGACAGTAGCGATTTTTACTTATCATTGTAGTCTTAGCATCAACACAGCTGGCAGATATCCAAAGGTTTTTGTGGAATGAATGGTTTTCTACATCTGGAGCTTGGAGTGTAGTACAAGTAGCATTCAGTTCAAACTCAAGCACCACCAAAGAAGGGAAACAAAGAATCTGAGTAACTTGTTAACATTTTCTTAAAAGCTCACTGCAAGTGGGTGCTGTGGTACACACCTGGGGAGCTGAAACTACTGGCCTGAGGCAAGTCCCTATATAAGGAAGATACTACAAGCAAAAGCAAAAGGACTAGTGGTATGGCTCAAGTGGTAGAGGGCCTGCCTACAACAATGCCCTGACTTCTCCAATGAAGTTGAACTGTCTTAACACCATAATTTTCCTGTGCAAGTACGTCATTACTCACAAATTATAAAGGCTGAATGAAGTAGTGCATATATACAATCCTAGGACTACACTTGGATGCAGCCCAGCAAAAACTCCACAAAACCAATCTTAACCAGTTCTGTGCATAGTTGTGCACATGTGTTATCCCTGCTCCAAAGGATGTAGGTGGAAGATTTAGATTCCAGGCCAACTGGGGGAAAAAAGGGGGTGTTCTTTCGTTTTATTTTGTTTTTGTTTTTGCCAGTTTTGGGCTTGAACTCTGGGCCTGGGCACTGTCCCTGAGTTCCTTCTGCTCAAGGCTAGTACTCTACCACTTGAGCCACAGCACTACTTCTGGCTTTTTCTGTGTATGTGGTACTGAGGAATTGAACCCAGGACTTCATGCATGTTAGTCAAGTACTCAACCAGTAAGCCACATTCTCAGCACACTGCCCACCCCCCACTGAAATTTTGAGACCCATTCACTACAGAAAAGGCTACATGTGGTAGTATGTACCTTTCATTCCAGCTACTGCATGGAGTAATAAGAGAAAAACCATAGTTTAGGCAGGCCCAGGCAAAAATGAAACCTTATCTCAAAATTAACCAGGTATTGATACTGCACCTGCCTAACAAGTCTGAAGCCCATTGTTTAAACCCAAGTATTGATTTATCAAAAAGGAAAAATACTGTGAAGATTCACACAGACTCATGATATAGTTAAGGCATTTTGTAAGCTATCTCTGCAAACATACAAATATGTCAGAGATTTCATCAAATTTATAGACATAGATATAGACAGATGTGAGACATAGGTGGATATGATTTCCTAAAAGGTGCCAAAATGTTTTAGTAACAAAAATCCCAAACAAGATCTATTTTAATACAAAGTTTAGTAAGATCTTATACAACTAGCAATGCCACAATAATGCAAGAGACATAGGATACATTTTCTATATTGTTACCCCCAGTGCCTACATCCTGATTTCTAATAGCTTTTTTTTTTTTTTTTTTTTTTGCCAGTCCTGGGCTTGAACCCAGGACCTGGGCACTGTCCCTGAGCTTCTTTTGCTCAAGGCTAGTGCTCTACCACTTGAACCACAGCACCACGTCTGGCTTTTTCTGTATCTGAGGATACAGATACTGAGGAACCCAATCCCAGGCTTCATGCATACTAGCTAGGCAAGCACTCTACCACTAAGCAACCTTTCCAGCCCTCTAACAGCATTCTTCACTGAAAGAAAGCATAAATCTTTGAAGCAAAAGGTGATTCCAGGGCTCAGGAAGGAAAGTTACAAGATGGAGAACCTAGAACCTTCTGCTATTCCAGAGAGTTAAAAAGTACACAAGAAGCCAGCTGTGGTGGCCCAGGCACCTCCCCATCAAAGGACAATGAGGGTATCTGCTACAATGGCAATAGAAAACTGTACACTCTTAAGCAGATAATCTTCAGACAATCTTGAAAACAGTAGGGACTCACATTAACCTCCTCTTTAGTTCTTTTCTGTTCCTTTGCTCACACAGTATCTCCTAAGTCTCTTCGTTCTTGCACTAAAATTGGCCTTAAGTGCACTAGACTGCAAATCTACCAATCAGCATATAATATTCTGTGCATCTCAGCTCTTTTCAATGTTGCTGAGTATTCACTGGTTGTTTTCCAAGGATATTTCTCCCCCTATTTGCAATCTGATCATTAAATTTTTCTGTTGAAGGCTATGCATATTTACTCTATCTCCAAATGAAAAGGGGAAAGCAACAAAGATAATGCTAGCATATTATACTCACGGCTATAATCAGTGATGCTAAACAGCACTGGAACTGCACACTCATTTTCCTATACATAGGACACCTCCCAGCACTCCCTGGTATGTTCTCAGCAAATGTTTAAAAAACAGAAGGGAGGGGGGAAGCTCTTAACAGTATAGTGTGAAAAGTATAGGAAGCAGAGAAAACTTAAAGTCAAGATATATAAATAGTACCAGAACAGACAATAATGCAGTCAAAATCTACAATGCATTTTCTTAAGATTTATCAGCAATCAAGGAATTAAAGACCTTCAAATACTAAAACAGTGCAAACCCATTTCAGACTGGGATGTAGTAGATGGTAACATCATTCTTGTTTCCTGATGACAGACTTAAGTTTATTTTGCAATAGTTTTCTAACCTATGACAAATTTGTACATAAGTCTAAATACACAGACCACTGAAATTTAACAATAGCACATAAAAACTATTACCATTACATAACCACAAGGATGAAATATGATTATCTTTAGAATCTGTTTTATATTAATCATACACAAAACTGGACAGTAGTAGTATATGTTCTACCCTACAAAGCTAGTACTCACATACGTTTAACTGTTTCTATTTTTTGTGTCTCCTCTTCAAGACTTTTTTTTACATATTTAAAAACATAGCACAGAGATTTTTGTCATCTTTATTCATTTTTAAATTATATATATAATTATATATTTAAATAGAGCTAATGTTCCAACACACAAAGCTACCATTTCTATTATCTCATTAAAAAAATGCAAAAAGTCAAATAGAACTTTCACAATCCTTGAAAATATTACAATATCTCATTTTTTTTTTTTGGTCAGCTGGTTGTGGGGCTTGAACTCAGGGCCCATGCACGATCCCTGAGCTTTAATGATCTACCAATTTGAGCCATAGCACCACTTTCAGTTTTCTGGTGGCTAACTGGAGATGATAATCTCACGGTCTTTCCTGCATGGGCTGGACTTTACCAAGATCCTTAGATCTCAGCCTCCTGAGTAGATGCAGGATTACAGGTGTGAGCCACCTGCATCTGACTAATATCTGAATTATTATCTGAAAGGGTCAACAGTATATAACAATTAATGAATAAGAAGCCAGGCAAGGTGGTACAAGCCTGTAATCCAAGCACTTAGGAGGTGAGGGAGAAGAAATTCCAAGTTTATAGACAGCAGGGACTATGTAGTTTGGTTACAGGTCAGCTTTGCTGCATAGTAAGACTGTCTCAAACACTAAAAGTATACAGATAGAGATAGTAATAGGAAATAACTCTTTATAGATTTATTGAGAGAAGAATGACAAAGTGCTTAGCATAGTTCCTGGCAAAGAGTAAGAGCTCAGCAAGCTATATGGTGATCATCTCTTTCTTTTGAATTTCAAAAGGCTTTCAGAATATTTGTAGAAATCTCACATTGAATTTTTTATTTGGGCCTTAGAGGGCATTCTCCTGGAAAAAAAGAGGACATGAAAATTATCATATGGTCTATAGGCATTTAATGAGCCTATATGGGCTTAGTTATGAAGTGCTACCAAGTCAGTAAGATATTTGCCCTTCCAATAACTTTCATATTTGTAAGTTAATAAAGGAAATGGAAAACATGAGTAGTAAAAACTAACACATGTATTATTGAATTGTGTAGAATGATGTCTAGAATACCAGTTCAAAGACTGTTCTCTGTAAGATACATTATGACAAGGACTTGGGTCAAAGGGAAACAAAGTTGATTGAGTAGGGTTTTAAGTGGTAACATAGTAACATAATGATAGCCTGTTTATTCTATTCTTCTAAGTAGAAGCTGGCAAGTGAATGAAAATGTAAGCATGTATTTCACAGACTCAATGAAGTACTGAATCATCGAAGTGTTCCTTCTTTTATTCCCACCCTATTCTCACAAATAATTCTTGAAAACCTACTATCTAGCAGGTACTTAAAAAGTCCTTGGAACTAGAAAATACTAGAAAAATTGATTCCATGATTAAAACTCCATTGTAGATAAGCCAGAAGAAAATCATGCAAGTTTGTTTAATCATGCTACTTACTTTCTTGTAAGTGGATACACTGCTTTCTCATTCCATTTAAAGTAAGTTATACATTCATTACATTTCAGAAATGTATTCATATAAAATATATACCCTTAAACTCCACCCTGAAGACTGCAGTCACTTAGAATGTTTCAAATCAAAGAGTTTAGGAACCTAAAAAACTAGAATTCTATTCTTGTACCTAAACTCTCCATTTTAAAATAGCCCACACTTTTGTCAGATGTCAAAAACAAGAAAATCACTCCTGGTTGGTAAACAATGGGAAACAAAAAAGTCAAAAGTATATTTGGATCAGAAGACTATATCTAACCACCAGAAGACAATCCTAGGTTTGTAAAAGCATGGAATCTCAGTTTCTTCATCTGTAAAATGGTGGTACTATGTAGGCAATGCTTATCTCAAATGGTTGTTATGGGAATTTATGACTCAGTAAGAGGCAGATTAGTTAGTACAGGATTTACCATAAAAAAATGTTTCCTGCATATGACCATTATTTTGGAAGTGTTTTTCCAGTATCTGGCTGGTGAGTAATATGCCCTAACAAAAGTAAACAATAGCTTTTTCTGAATTAAAATAGGTCAAGCAGTTAGTTACAGAACTGTATTAGAACAGTCACTAAAATATGTTTAAGAAACAAAAGGGAAAGCAGTGATTACAACAAATACGTGCTTAATTTTACATAAGTATCTAAAGAGGAAAGAACTATACTTTTTTATATTTAACAAAATGTAGATGTTATTTAATCACTTCAAATTGCCCGAATGAAGGTGATATTATTAATAAAATGTCTACTTCTTACGGCATAGAATCTAGAAGGCCATTGATGGTTTGTTCAGCTTGCATAAGTCACAACTGATTGGACACAGTCCCTGTGGGCATGCCATTTCATCCAGACTGGACGGTTCATTAGTCATAATTACTATAACTGTACAGCAGAGACTGCAGTTTTATCTCATCATACATCTTTGATCAAGCTGCTTCAATTCTGCTTCATCAGCATATGAAGTTACATTATTGGAGCTTTTTATTTTCCAATCAGTAATTAACACAGATTATGCTTTTTATCAAAACCTGTATTTGGTCGTCACATTTAAAAGCCAGGGCCCAGATCTGACCACTGTTTGACCTCTGATATTCCAAAACCACCTAAACACTATGAATCATCAAATAAAATCCAGAGTGCTACAGAGAAAATTAAACAAAGAAAAGAACTGACCTGTGTTAAAAGCAGAAGATGATTGCACTTACCTAAATTGAGACTAACCATATTTGCTGCAGACTCTCATTAAACATTAAATTGCACACCAGAAGAACACATCACACATATTTATTGTTTTGCACTGTCACTTTCAAAGGACTCACACCACAATTAGTGTTTCTCTCCAAATATAAGCTACATAAAGAAATTTTCCATGAAGCCTGAACACAAAGTAATAGAGGCCTAAGAAGGTGAAAGAACAGATGGATAATAGATTTCACTGAACACTAAAATGTAACACACTCACTTCAGAAAAGAAAATGTTTCCAAAACATGGTTTGAATGTAAAATGCCAAATGAAATTGATGTGTCAGGATTTTTTTTCCTAGCAAGTTTTTTTTTTCTTTTTGGAGAACAATGGGGGACTAAAAGGCCTGTCTCACTATTTTTGTGTCTCGCAATTTCCACTGTGGGCTGTGTGAGGAATCATAACCGACAGTTACATGCAGGCACTGAGGCCGCGAAACTCCCCAAGTAATTAGTGTTGTCGGGATGCAATGACATCTGTGTTCTCAGGGTTCGGGAGACATGTCAGGACAATACGATGTATATGAAAAAATATGACAAGCATTGCAAATGCCCTTCTGAAAGGTCTTACACTTCAGGGAGAAGACGAAGAAATAACATATGTCATCTTCTTTTTCTAAGCAATATATTTAAGGTTAAAACATCTAAGAGGGTCGTTTGAATCACTCATTCTCTTTTTCTTTTTTTGGTAACAATAAGGTGTTTGCTCAGGATACGGCAATGCAGTATGAAAAATATCTGCTTTCTGCTAGCTTCTTTAAAAAAAAACTTTCTTAATGGTATTCTGTGCAATGTAATATATGTGACCATTTCTGTAAGTGAAAAAAGGAGAATATATCTTATTAGCATTTCTTCACCTATTATATTTTAATCTGAAAGTGATGTTAGCACTGGACATAAAATAGTCTGTAGTACGTGGTAAATGCCAAGGCATTACTGGCTTATTTTTCTTATAGGAAAGGTTGCTTAGTTATTTACATTAAGTCTTTGTTTCAGGGCACCAAAAGCTTTTGCTTGCTGGAGACTGTTTCTGAGCCAGCTCTCCAGGCTGTAGCAGTATGTCTGAGCATGCACTTGCTCCAAGAAAGACATTAGTCATCATTAACAGAAGCACTGACACCAAATCTAAGTGCCTCTGCACAATGACCAAGTGGCAATCATCTTTCTCTTACAATGTCACTACTGATTAGGATTTTCTTTCATGAAAATTTAATTTGTTCCCTTTCTTCAGCTTTGTAATCCAGAAAAATAAAAACCCAATGCATTTAGGCAGATTATAAATGAACCAGAAGAAGTTCTACCTATAACTAGTGATAAGAGGATTCAAAATTCTAAATATTTTAATTTAATCCAACATAAAACCACCAATTAAGTCAATGATTAATAAAGAGGAAAAACGATGATCCTAAAAGAAATCTTGCTGTTAGAATCTGTAAGCATCAAAAGGAATCTGAATATGACCTCTCTAAATATTAATAACAAAATGCTAAAGTTTCTTCAAATCAACACAGTAGCCATCTATTATAAGATTTGAAATTTGCGTTCTTTTTTTCTTTGAAAGAAGACAGGACTATTCAAATAGATGTATCATTGCAAACTTAAACTATTTACGTACCCATACCTCCACTGTGAGCTAACCTGGTAATGTTTTTCTAAAAAGGGATTTGTAGTTGCATTGAACAAATGGAAATGATTCATGTGGTCATACAGCTACAAGACATATTCCACAACTAGAAGACGCTACAGACTTAAACCCTGGTTCTGCACAGTATCACAGTGCTAAACAAGATATCATAACGATAAATTATTTAAGAAAGTTTTTAAAAACATTTACTTTTCTGTTTTATTTCAATTTGTTTAAAGTTTGTAAAAAAAAAAAATTGTAAGCATGTAATAGTTCGCAAGGATCCTGGTACAACCCAAACTCCTGCTCCTAGTTATAAATATTATGTTCTCCATCTATTACTTATGAATTATAACAAAACAGCAATTGACTTAAATCTAAATTATTCCAAAATTATTTTTATCTATTTTACAGCAAGTCTAATTTGGGTCAAACGCTGTTAGACTTTTGTGTTTACATGAACATAAATTGTATCTTCTGAAATATAAATATCTACATAAAGTATTTTTTCTTTTTAAATTCAGAAGCAATTATAATCACCAAGTTTTAATTATCAAATGATCTCTGTTCTCAGTTATTTTTATAGTAAGAGAAAGGAAATTTGAAAGCCAAATAGCAAGTGCTTAGTAGTATTTATAAATGGTTCATGGTTCTTGTCTTTCTACTCAAAATTGGTCTGTAATTAAAACATTTTAGAGGAAATCAAGAATTTAAATGGACTTGGAAAGACAATTTCTAAAAACTTAAAGTTTACAACAGGAAAAGCTCAGACTAATAAAGGGTCTAGCCTAAAATAAAAGCAAAACTGGGTCAGAATAACCTAACTTAAATAGCTTCATTGGACTATGTTTTAGTTCTACCTTTAAGTAACTATGCTGCTTAAATATGCAAATGGCTGGAATTAAGTTCTAATTTCCAAAGTTGCACAGATTTATCCAAATCAAAGCTTCCAAAGGTTATGATATAATCACTAACTCAATTCCAGATCTAGTACTTGTTCAAGTATAGAAGTTTGGCTCTGTAACTTCCACCTCTCAAACTAAACCTCCAAGTCACTTGTCAGTTAAAGGTTGGGCGATTTATTGACCGCCTCTGGATGCATACTGTCAGTGCTGAAGGAAATATGAGGGAGGGTTGTCGCTACTGTTCTGGAGCTCATTGATAATGACATACCTGCCTCTGTCACCCATTACCCATACTACAAACTACTTAGACCTAACTGAAAAATCAATAGCCTACTTGCACTGGTTCCTGTGGCTGCCTCCTTTGATTGTCAGCTCCTGTCTAGGGTCAGCACTTACATGAAAGGGGCTGTGACTGCCTGATGCTTTCAGGACAACCTAACGATATGAAACTAGCCAACAGAACAGTAAATTCTGTCTCCCTGCCCTCCTCATCAATTAGGCTTTGACTAGGCTTGCCTGTAGAAACCTGACCTTTTAAGTTTAGGTGAATATGGACTAGCTGAACACACCATTGCCCTCAGCACTGAGCCAGGAAATCTACTGACAGGTTAAACAAAACAGAAGGTTGTAACTGTCATAATTTGCATTGCACTTTCACGCCAACAAGGGTGTTATCAGTAGGGGCAAGCCCTGGAACACACAACTCCAGCACCCTTAAGCCACGCTACTCATAAATTTTCAAGTGAAGTGAGATAAAACATAAATTCACAAATAACAATGCATTTCTCATCTCTCAGTCTTTAGGTTTGCACTTTGCAGACCACAGAATGAATGTCAACAACTCCCTTGGTGGTCACCTAGACCCTCTAACTGCATCAGTGAAGCAACTCAACTCTAAAGCTGCTTTAGGGAGAACTCACATTACAACAGGTTGGTCTACATATCAAAATGAGAGCCATGAGATCGCCAAGTTATCTTCTCTTGCTCACTTCCTGCCCTCCAGAAATGCCCTCTAGAAATCTCTACGAGCTTAGCCACATAACTTTTCACACAAGTGAAAGGAGGTGTTGAAATTATTTCCTACCAGACTACTCTGATACAGCATCTTTTACAGTTTGGAAGAAAACTAGGAACATCTGTAAAATAAAAGATGTTAACACTTCTATGCTTGTCAGATCTTCTGGTGAAAACAAGTAAAAAGCATGAGGAAGTAAGTAGCAGAAAACTTTCCTTTCTTTGGTAATTCATTTTTAGAAGAACTTCCCAGGTTGGATATATCTTTTAATACAATATGAACTTGGTAATGTCATATTTGCTTAGAGCAACATTATTTCTCTAAGGAGAAGACTTTTTAGAAGGAATATCTATAGAACATACACTCTTCATAAGACTGTCCAAAACACAGGCTAACCTTATTCATACCTTTGAACACATGTTTGTTGTTGTTGTTATTTTGCTGTTCCTGGGGCTTGAACTCGGGACCTGGGCAGTATCCCTGAGATTTAGTGCTCAAGGCTCTACCACTTGAGCCACATCTTCACTTCCAACTTTTTGGCAGTTAATTAGGACTTAAGAGTCTCAAGAACTTTCCTTTCTGGACTAGCTTCCAACACCAGCATCCAGTTGTGATCCTCAGATCTCAGCTTTCTGAATAACTAGGATTACAGGTGTGACCCACCTGTGCCTAGCTCACATATGATTTTTACATAAACAAGACTATTCACAGGACTTAGTTTTAATAATTTTATTATCTGACTATCAACAATTAGTATATTTTTCAAATGTCTTCCAAGTTTCTACTTTGTCCCTACCAACTGTCTCCAAGCTACAATGTGCACTTTTTTCCCTGAAGTCTAAAACATCTGGGATTATCTGTGATATTTTCTCATTGGAAGTTTTCATACACCTACAATATTATAACACTGAAAGTCTAAACTTCCACAGAATATTTTGTGATGGAAATAAAAAAAGATTTCAACATTCTAGTCATGTTATGGTAGGAAATACTATGCTTTTTAATATAAGGAACACAACTGATGACCTATTTCAAACCTTCATTTTAACAATGGGAAAATAGTTGAGCATGGTGCCACATGTTTGTAATCCAAGCACTCAAGAAGCGAGGGCAGGATGTTCATTTGAATTGGGACTACATAGCAACACCCTGTTGCGAAGGAAAAAATACAATTTTTTTTTGGAGAAAATAATGGGTAGAGAACTATATATAGTGGTTTAATAAAGGTCACTCAGATAGCCATGCCAGAATAAAACTTTGCCAGATTGATGTTCTTTATTCATATTCACATCCCTTTATTTATCTGGGTAAATGACATGATAGCAACAACCTTATAACTTAAAACAATAATAGATTTATGTCTCTCATTGAAGTGAAACCTGTAATGTGCAGAAAGTATTAGATAATGTGTGGAACACTTAACAACAACAAAATGCTCATATAGCACAAATAACTGTTGAAATAGAAGACCTTCTTAAGTATGGCTGGATCCCCTGCCTGACTGAACATGATGATTAACTATGCATCTGGTAGCCTCGAAGGTCCTCTGTGTGCACCTCGCTGATAGCACAGTGAAAGGCATGGACAGTGTCTGGTCCCAGCAAGCAAATCACTTGGAAACAGTCACAGCCATAGATCAAAGATTTTCCATTCTAGACCCAGTGATTTAAACCGACTAACTTACATTTTGTCTGCAGACAAAACTGATCAGAAAAGAAGAAAATAATTCTTTAAAATCGAAAGATAACAAAGGAATATAGAAAAGGAAAATTCAGAAAAGAAACAGATTGTCAAAACCTTGATATCATAGGCCAAGACAGCTGTTTTATATCCTAGTTTTATTTTCGAAGGTTAGAGGAAAGTTTCCACTCCTTAGATTATCAAATGTGATTTCATTTATACTACACAGATGTCTTCTTCACAGACTATGGCCAATGAAGGACTTTTTGTGGTTGTTTAACCACTACAAAGACTCAGAAAAAAAAAACTTTCTACACATTACTTTTACTCTAATTCACAACATTTGAAGGAGGAAACAAGTTAGGTTTTTAACACTTTTATTAAAAATAATACAACATTAAAAAGTTCATATAATCTTAGTGGAAGGTTGATGTCAGATTACTACAGCTAATACCAATGGGGTGCTGTAAGATCAATGCATTTTAAAATAAACTAAGATTTTTTTTCTTTTTTCTTTTCTTTTTTTTTGGGGGGGGGGCGGGGTCAGACGTGGGGCTTCAACTCTGGCGCTGTCCCTCAGCTCTTTAGCTCAAGGCTAGCATCCTACACTAGAACCACAGCACCACTTCAGGCCTTTTCTGCTTATGTGGTGCTGAGGAATAGAACCCAGGGTCTCATGCATGCGAGGCAAGCACTCTACCACCTTCCCAGCCCCAAACTAAGATTTGTTAATGGCGAATTTTCCTAAAGCATAATAAAAAATCTATCCATATGATATGCTTAACTGGTAATTTTAAACTTGGGTCCACAAAATGTTTCATATGACCTAAAAGAAATAGAGCGTCCTTTCAAGTGCTGTATTTTGAACCAAGTATGACTCAGTGCTGGCACAATCTCCTCCAGTAATCTCTTCATCTGTTTTACTGAAAGCTAGTGCTAACTATAAAAATGACAGAAATGGAGATAGAGCTTGAAGATTCCAAGAAACATACTGTATACAATGCAAGTCAACAGCATTCATTTCATGCAGCATGATTTTAAACTGTAAAATCAACTGCTGATTCTCTTTATCAGTAAATTCAGGATCAATTAATACTGGTTTGTGTGGGAAGAATTTGGTTCTCCAGACAGAAGAGATATAAAGAATAATCCAGGGCTGAGAATGTGGCTTAGTGGTAGAGTGCTTACCTAGCATGTACAAAGCCCAGGTTCCATTCATCAGTACCACATAAGCAGAAAAAGCCAGGAAGTGGTGCTGTGGCTCAAGTGGTAGAGTGCTAGCCTTGAGCAAAAGAAGCTCAAGAACAATGCCCAGTCCCTGAGTTCAAGCCCCAGGATTGGTAATGATAATAATAGTATTTATATATATTTATATTTATATAATATTATTATCATTATCATTCATGTGTAATATGATCATCCAAAAATTAGCTCTACTAAACATACCCTTTCACTTGAACATTATAGGAAAAGCCAAAAGTTATTCAAGCTAAATTTATTTGGCAGGTAAAATTTAACATTTACCAAGTAACACATTAATAAGTTCAATTTAAAAATAAATTTAAACAGGGTATCAGCTCACATTTGTAATCCTACTCAGAACGCTGAAATCCAAGGATCACAGTTCAAAGCCAGCCGAGACAGGGAAATCCATGAGACTCTTATTTCCAATTAGCCATCAAAATGTTGCTCATGGGAGAGCACAGTCTTGAGCTAAGCAACAGTGCTCATGCTCTAAATGTAAGCCTCAGTACTACCACAAAAATGAAATAATTTTTAAAATGTTTGAATAAAGGTAAAGAGAAGAATGTAATGGATGCAACTCAAAAAAAGTATATATTTAAAATGAGAAAAGGCTAAGTGCTATTTTGGTAGTGACCAAGACATACAGGACCATGAGTAGCAACACAATTTCATTGACACACCTTGCATGTTGATAGCATTTCATGTCCTATCTCATCAATACAACAAATGGTACTGTACTTTCTTTCTGGCCAGGCTAAAAGCTACACACTTCCATTTCTGTAAGCACAAGTTCCTTAATCTATCATTGCATACTTTGGTGAACTCAAATTATGTGTAGTTTATAAAATGGTACTTACATAGTTGCTATTCAACTGAGAGAAAACATTTATTATACTTTCAACTTTATTATTCTACTAAATGATACTAAAATTATACATTACCCAGTCAAATTAAGGGCAAACACTACTAATAATGTACACAGTATTATCTCAGGTAATTAAAAAAAACTTAAAATGTCCATGAAACAATATTCCTAAAACTACAGAATCACTGTAACTTTCAGTACAGTTTAATAGGTTCAATATCAAGCTGTTGCTTTCACTTGACATAACATTATCTTAGAATCCAACTGAGAACAATACCCTTGGGTTACCAATCAAATAAATTACAAGAGTCTTGGATTTTTTTTTAAGTCATTTTGTGAGATGTGGGAAAAGCTGTTGTTGCAACAGCAGGCTTGACCATTTAAGATTATTAATAGGTACCACAGTGAACTGTTTCAGGCAAGCATTCAATTATTGGTTATTCAAGATTGATTCCAGAATAATAACCAATACTGAAGTACAATTTCTGGCATACTATAGAGACTTTGATAATTTGATCAGTTACAGATCAATAACAGGTAATAAAAGAGAACAATGTTTGACTTTAACTTTTAATACAATAATGCATTGTTATAATATTGACATGTTAATGTCCCATATATATACTTAAATACAGTTATTTACTTCAGTAAAATTTCACCAACTAATACATGCTATTATCTTGGGTTATTTCTTTTTCTACCAGTTTTTATACTGTAATCATTTTTTAAATTCAGAGAACCTAATAATGTTTTGTTTCCCAGATTATATTTTGACTAAAAAGTTTTTTTTTAAAAAATCAAAATTTTGATAATTAAGTCAATTATCATATGAACTAAAATTTTGGCAATTACATAGATGTTTCAAAGTTATATTTAAGTGGAGAAGACCGATAAACACCTGGTCTTTTTAAGATCTTTTCTCGAAAGCCTAAAGCCTTCCAAAAGGTTTTTTAAGTCAGTATTTAATTTTTTGAGTGTTTATAAAAATGTTTCCTGGAAGATAAAGCCAGAAAATCTAAAAGCTGTGTACACTTTGGTAAAGATTACTGAAATACTAGGTATTATTTCTGCAAATGAAAAAAACAGCTTTTAAGTCTCACTAATCTGATAAAGTAAAAAAAAGTATACTGAAGGCTAAGTTAGTAAATACATTTCTAAGTAAAGATCAGCAGAGAATAAAACAGTTTAAGGATTCTCTATTCTCTGGAACATAAACAGGATTATAACTGTCAGCTGTACAGGGGCACTGACTGCATCCATTAGCTAGGTTTTCCCTCTGAGAAACACAACATGAACTGCTGCACCGTGTCTTCTCAGGTCCACACACTCCAGCAGCACACGAAGGAAGCTTCCTCAGCAGTGCAGGAATGTGTAAAACTGACAGGCAAAGGGCATCAGCTTTCCTTTTCCTCCCATTCTGTTTTTCTCTAAATGGAAGTCAGGGATCTTTCTCAGAGCACTTAAGCTGAGGCTGGTTAAGTCAGAGCTAAAGGAAAATAAAACTGAAATCTCTAGGTAAGGAAGTGTCGCGATTTGGACTATTTATTACTTTCCAAGAAAACTTTGGGAAAATCAAGTCATTTATTCCTGTCTTAGGAGACGCGATAAGGTTAGCATTCTAGCCTAACTGCCCATTGTTGGTCTCCGGTAAGTATTTTCAGTTTTAAAAGTGCTCTCAGATCATTACCAGACTTTAGCACCAGAATACCCATTTCCGATTCTAATTTTAAATATACAGACCCTCTGAAATGTAAATGCCTGTTTTCTTTTCTTAAAAAAATATTTGTAAGTCCATTCTCCCCCCCACCCCACCCCACCCACCCCTCTGTACTCCGAGGGGCGTCAATGAAAGGAGAGGCTTAATTAACAAGTGAAAGTTCACTGCATCGCAGTCCCGGGAGAATCAAATGCAGTGCGGAACGTGGTGCTTCTCCGGATCCACAACACCGGCATTTATGAAGCGCTGGTGGGTGACGTCCTCGTGGTGAGCGGCCCGTTTGTGAGAGGGCCTGGGACCTTTTCAGACTGGAGTTTCCGATGTAAGTACGATAGCGGACAGTAATTAAAAGCACGCCCACCTCGCCATGTTCATCGACATGCTTATAAAAAAAATTCCCTAATGCGATGATGGAAGAGATGAAAGCTAGAGAAGTCGGAAGGGCCTGGCCCAGAGAACTCCAAGAGGGAACAAAACAAAACACCGCCCCCCCAGCCTGGGGAGGGTCCCCTTCCCACTGAGGATCCCGGGCCGGGCCGGCCCCGCCGCGCCCCGGGCAGGAGCCGGCTGACGTGGGCACTGCCTAAAGCAAACAAACAAGATGTTTAACAGTCAAATAAAATGTCCCGCAGCCTCCCTAATGAATTTGTCAAGGGCCATCAGATTTCGCTCCCCCTCCGCTGCCTCATTAACTCAAGTATGATGAGGCGGTTGTGAGGAGAGAATGCAGATCAATCGCGCCCCAGACCTGCCGTGGCTTTTAGCCTCCGGAGTTTCTTTCTCTCCCTCGGTCTCCTTGAATAGAACGCGGGTGTGGGGGCCGCAGGAGCGGCCGCTGCGCTTTACCCCACCGCCCCGCGGCGCGGAGGGACTCCGGGGGTGACGGGGGCTCCGCGATCGCCGCCGCCGCCCGCCCCGAGACCCCCTTTCCGTTATTCAGCCGGGCCGGGCCGGGCCGGGCCGCAGCCAGCCGGGCCGCAGGGCGGTAGCAGGGAGCGGGGTGCGGGGAGCGGGGCGGAGCGGGGTTGGCGGCGAGTGTTTAAGTTTATGGCTCCAATGATGTTTCTAATTAGTACCGCGGCCATAAATTAAAGTCGCCTTTGTTTAACTGATTTATTATTAACGGCGGCACCCACCTTAGCCGGGGTAAATTGGAAATGAATTGTTTTTAAACCAAAACATGTGTCACGTTGTATCATCGCTGGGCCTCGGCGTGTGCATGGGCGCGCGGGGCGGTGCGGGGCCAGGCGCGGAGGGGCGCGCGGGGCGCCTCCGCCCCCCCCCCGCGGGGCGCCCGCCGGCGGGCGCGAGGACAGCTGGGCACCTGGCCGGCTCACCGACTCTTCCCCCCGGGGGACGGCGGGACGGGGCGGGGGAGGGGGGCACCGGGCAGCCCGCGAGGAAGCGGCCCCAGCAGCCGCAGAAACCCGCAGCCCGCCGCTGCCCTCACCGCCGCCACCCTGAAAGTTGACAAAACTGCGTCCCGGCAGCGTGGCCAGGGGCGCGGACGCCGTGGTTCTGTCCGAACTCCTCCCCGCCCACCGCCGAGGCTAGACTTCACAAAGAACCGGAACACCGGCCAACAAAAGCCAAAGTTCTCAGAAAGGGGCGGTGGCCGGGAGAGGAGGACCGCGAGCCCGCGGCCCGCACGGAGGTGGCAGGGTTACCGGACCGGGAGGCGCGAGCGCCCGCCCGCGCGCCCGCAGCGACGCCACCGGCGCCACCGCTCCCGGCGCGGCCGAACTCAGGCTCACCTGGCTGGGCCTCCCCAGGGCAGGTCAAACCCTCTCCCGGAGGTCCACAGAAGCCACACGACGGGGGTTTGCTTTTAAAAGGAAGGTAACGGACCCAGACGTTCGTTTTCCTGACGTAACCCGGTGCTGGACTATGGCCTCCTAAATCAGACTGAAAAGGAATCCTACCTGGGTGTGTTAAACACCTCAGAGGAGACACCTCAAGCCAGCAGCAAACCCTCGGGGGAGAGAGCCTTGTCTCGCCTAAAAGTTCTCCAAAGCTAGGCTGGGTTGCGGACCCCAGTTGGGTAAGGGCGCCTGCGTGGTTTCACTGATGCCACTGTGCCATCAATAGCGGGACAGTCCTAGGTTTTTGGAGCAGTCAAATCTTTTAAAAGCAAAAGTCAATTCGGAAAATAAAAGCATTTCACAAACGAAACATATTGCCTGAGAATACTTCCAAAATCAGATCTGTAACACTAATGTCTTAAGAAAAATTAAATTGGGGCTCACGTTTACTTCTGTCTTCATTCAGCTTGGCACAATTTTAGACGCTTATTTGAATAAACAAGTATACCTACGCCAAATTCTACCAGGCATGAAGTTACTTCCCAAAACTTCAAGCCATGTTCTCTCCAGTAACTGGTTGGTTTTTGTCACAATAAAAGAATAGCATAAAACGTATCTGGATCTTAGTTATGAAATAATTATCAAACAATATGCACACAGCAGCTTACAGGAACAAGCGATGTGTGGGTCTAAGCCCTCGGCGTACACTCGTTCCTCCACCACCACCCCTCTGGCACATGTACAGGACAATTGCTCTATCTCAGCAACAATGAGAGGAGGAGAATAAACGGGAGGGAGTTTACTGGAGAGAAGAGAAAAAGGAAACTTCAACGATTAGATACTCTTCATAGCTCCCTCCTTGCTCCATGTGCCTCAGGCAGAGGTCATTTTTAGTTTGCACCTACTGCACACTGTTGAGAGAATTTTTAAGAAGTGAACCTTTCTGAACCACAGTTTCTCTCTCTCGAGTTATTACAGCCATCTCCAGGAGAACTTCTACAGACCCCCCTTCTTCTTTGTGACTGATAAGAGGGTGAAGAAGAGGGAGCTGTAAAACGTGTGCGAGCATTTGACTTCTACTGTCTCCTTGTGTTTTCTTCTTTTCTCTTCTCCCACTCTCCCCCCTTTCTTTATCAAGTGCCTCCGTGGCTGCTACCGTTCCCCAGCCTGCCGGTCTTCTCTCTCGGATTGGCTAAAGCACTGACAGCTCAGATAGGGATTGTAGGAAGTGGAGCTCCACCCCCTCATGATGGCCCTGGGACCATTCATAAACTAAATCAGAGAGAGAGAGGGGGAGAGAGAAAAAGGGAGAGGGAGAGGCAAGGAGGGAGGGAGGGAGGGGAAGAGAAAGAGGGGGGGTAGGTAGGGGCAGAGAACGGGAGGGGCAGAAAGAGGGGGAGACGTCAGAGGAAAGGAGGGAGAGACGTTCAGAAAGTGGAATCCGCACAAGCAACCCAGGAGAGGAACAGCCCCGAACCCTTCCAACGACACGCCAGATGCAACGCCAGCCACGACTTCGTCACACTAAAATAGATTTTGTGAGGGCCCAAAGTATAAATTACGAAGCAGAAATGAGTATCAGACAACTTCCAGCGGTTTGCACCTAAAGACAAGACTCCACGGCCAACCTTCCCACCCAACCCAATCAACGCCTCCAGTAGAAACGCGGAAAGCTGCGAGGACAGGACCCCTGAGCGGAGATCAGGCCCGCGCGCCTAGAAGGAGGAAGGAGAGCAGGGGAGCAAGAGAGCGAGCGCGCGGCGCCGGCTCAGCTGCGAGCAGCCGCACTTCGCCTCCGCTCTCCGTCCGGGGAGGGCGCGGAGGGGAGAGTCGCCCGCCCGGGAGCAGCGGAGAAGGCCGGCCGGCGCGGGAGCGGAGTTTGAGAATGAACCACTGACCGTGGCGCTCTTGTTTTTCAGTGTACTTGGGCACTTAAGTGACCTCACCCCAGCCGTTTCCGCGCCCTCTCCTCCACCGACCTCCAGAGCCCAACTTCTGAGTAGTCCGACATCTCCCTCCCCGACCCCAACCTCTCGTGCGCAGCTTTTCCCATGTAACTTATCGAGGGCGCGCGGGAGAGTCCTAGCAGGGACTTTGCTTTCTCAAACACTTTCCGTGGCGTGATAATTCTTCTTCTGATTTTCTGAAGAAGGAACGAGGAGGGGTTCAGAGGGAGGGAGAGGACGGGGTGGCCGGGCTGCAGCGGCGGCGGGTCAGCCCAGGTGGACGGCCGCTGCGCCCAGTGCGGTTGGGGAGGGGGGGAGCACGCACACCGCCTCTTTCCAAAGCCGCAGGGCCACCACCCGCGCGTGAGCCTTGGATCCCTCAACGTACTGCGAGACGCCGGTGTACAGCCCGGACCTGTGCCCGAACATGATCGCCGCGCAGGCCAAGCTGGTCTACCAGCTCAATAAATACTACACGGAGCGCTGCCAGGCGCGCAAGGCGGCCATCGCCAAGACCATCCGGGAGGTGTGCAAGGTGGTCTCGGACGTGCTCAAGGAAGTGGAGGTGCAGGAGCCCCGCTTCATCAGCTCCCTGAGCGAGATCGACGCCCGCTACGAGGGCCTGGAGGTCATCTCGCCCACCGAGTTCGAGGTGGTGCTCTACCTGAACCAGATGGGCGTCTTCAACTTTGTGGACGACGGCTCGCTGCCGGGCTGCGCGGTGCTCAAGCTGAGCGACGGGAGGAAGCGGAGCATGTCTCTGTGGGTCGAGTTCATCACGGCGTCGGGCTACCTCTCCGCGCGCAAGATCCGCTCGCGCTTCCAGACGCTGGTGGCCCAGGCGGTGGACAAGTGCAGCTACCGGGACGTGGTCAAGATGATCGCCGACACCAGCGAGGTGAAGCTGCGCATCCGGGAGCGCTACGTGGTGCAGATCACGCCCGCGTTCAAGTGCACGGGGATCTGGCCCCGCAGCGCGGCGCAGTGGCCCATGCCCCACATCCCCTGGCCCGGCCCCAACCGGGTGGCGGAGGTCAAGGCCGAGGGCTTCAACCTGCTCTCCAAGGAGTGCTACTCGCTGACCGGCAAGCAGAGCTCGGCCGAGAGCGACGCCTGGGTGCTGCAGTTCGGGGAGGCGGAGAACCGCCTGCTGATGGGCGGCTGCCGGAACAAGTGCCTGTCGGTGCTGAAGACGCTGCGGGACCGCCACCTGGAGCTGCCCGGCCAGCCCCTCAACAACTACCACATGAAGACCCTGCTGCTGTACGAGTGCGAGAAGCACCCGCGGGAGACGGACTGGGATGAGGCCTGCCTGGGCGACCGGCTCAACGGCATCCTGCTCCAGCTCATCTCCTGCCTGCAGTGCCGCCGCTGCCCGCACTACTTTCTGCCCAACCTCGACCTCTTCCAGGGCAAGCCCCACTCGGCCCTGGAGAGCGCTGCCAAGCAGACCTGGAGGCTGGCCAGGGAGATCCTCACCAATCCCAAGAGCCTGGACAAGCTATAGGGCGCCGGCACCGCACCGCGTGGGAACACAGCACCCACCCGCGGGCGCGCCCCGGGACGCGCGCTCGAGGCGCCCCGCTCCGCCCGGGGGGACGCCCGGGATCTCCCCGAAGTAACCATAACCGGGGCCGGCCACAACGACGACCACGACCTCCGTGCGTGCGTGCGTGCGTGGAGGAGCGAGCAAAGGAGAGCGCACCGACCCAAACCAGACACAACAAACACAAGCAAACCAACACCCACCTTCTTGCACAAAAGTGATCATTTTCCTCCAAACAATGTGAATTTAAAAGGTCACGCAAAAGGAGCGATCGGGCTGGCTTTGCCATCACGAAATGAAACCCAAGGTACATTTTCGAATCAATGTATCTTAGCTCCCCCCTTTCCTTTCCTTCACTACCCCATCTTCTCTGTCAGTCTGTTGGTTGGTCTCTGCCTCTCTCTCTCTCTCTCTCTCTCTCTCTCTCTCTCTCGTTTTGAGTTGCCTGAATGACTGTCACCAAGTGAAAGTAATTATTTAACTATATGTGAAATTTCTCTTTTAAAAAAGTTTTACTGATGTTAAACGTATCTCAGTGCCAATGTCAGATTGTGCCCTTCTCTCCTCGCCCCTCTGCCCTCACCCGAAGATGTCTTGTTGAAAACAGTAATAAAAATATTACTTTACATTGTAACTGCTTGTGGATTGTTCTTAAATGAAGGAAAGCTCACTCTTGTATGCAATACAGAAGGTGTGAACTTAACGAATTAAATGCAAAAAAGGCGTCACCTGAACTTTGACTTGCAAAATTTTAAATATAAAACCATTTATAAAATTAACCGTACAAGTTCCCACCAAAATCCTTAGTATATTTGTTCTCTAGATTTTAAGAATGAAAGTAACGTCAGACTTGGAAAAAGCAAACTATGTGGAAGAACAGGATTTAATATTAATTTCAAAACCCTTTCTAAAAAGATGTTCTTTCTTAAGCCATCACTTTAAAATCCAATACAAATGAAATATTTATAGATGTTTTCTGAATAGTTAACAATGTTGATGGTTTTCCTTCAACCATTTGTACTCAAGCTTCAAATAATAGAATCTAAACTAAGTACAATAAGAATAAAACGATTTCAGCAATATTCTTCTCCCATAGAAAATGCTGATAGAAACAATTCAGATGTATAAACTACTTAAGTTTCTAAACGGCTTATAAATGCCAAGCCATAATCAATTTGATCAAATTTCAAAAATGCTCCTTACCTTGCTTATGTACAATTCAAACCAAAGACTTTAATACGCATTCAACAGCCAAAGAAAAACTTGTTCTAAGAATTTACAAAAAAGAAAACTGCCTTCTTCCAGCTTCTGCTTTTCTAAGGCAACAATCCAATAAACTAATTTTAGCATTCTAACTTTGAGAAAGGTTTCTTTTTCGTGTAAGGAAATTATTTGGATTGCAAAATAATTAGTTAAACTGAAAGTTTCCTAAAGGAATTGTTTTGTTTTGGAGGGAACTATATACTCCACTAGCTTTGCTAATGTGAAGCACAGGTACAGGTTAGCGGTCACACTTCAACACTTAAAAATTAGCATAGTTGTAAACTTATTGTGTAAAATCTATGAATGACAGATACAGAGAGAATTTCTAAAAAGTGATTTCAGGAGGAGAAGTCTGAGTGGGGGAGGGGTATAAGGAGGGATGAGCAGCAGAGCAGCAGGGCAGCAGAGATGGACACCAGGTAACTACTCAGGGTTGAAGCCTAGCTCATTTGACAGAACAAGCTTACATTTAGGATTTCCAGGTCAAAATATACCTTGATCTTACAGGTTCTGAAACCATCTATCCTTTGGATGTGTGTGTATCTTTCTTTTCTAGTCTCTTCCTATAGCTATCAAACAAGCTCACTAATTCAGTTCAGTCACTAATGTTTTTAAAGACAAATATAAACACTGGAAGAAACTGCCTGGATTTTAAGAATATTTTCATAACAAGCAGTAAGTACTTATATTTGCACAAAATCATTGAAGAGCATAGTAATTAGCTTAAAAGATAAAAATACTATTCTAAGATGACTTTTTCATTCAAAAAAGTATTTCTAGTAATTCCCAAATAGTCTCTAATAAGAATTAGTATCTTGACAAGAAAAAAAAAGTCTCTAATTCAGCATTCTTTTCATTGTCCTTATGTAATGTGGTATTAGGGAAAATTTTAAAGAAAAATATTGGTTTTTAAAAAAGCTTTACCTACAAAATACCTTACAGCATTAACATCTTTCCAAAATAAAAAAAAATTCTTCCAATGATTGGCTGGGCCTTTTAAAAATTAGCAAGAGTTTTGGCTTCTGGGATATTAGGCAGATTGCAGTGGTACAAGGTGATTTTTATGATTAGGCCAAAAGATTCCATATTGCACAAGTAATAGAGATAGAAGATTAATTTAATGATGCTGCACAGAATAAGAACAGAGAGAAGTAAAAGTTACAGATTCTCCTAAAGTAGCAAATAACTTTTAAAAAATCAATCAGAAACATTGGGAGAGGTTTTCATTTTATAAATGATTCATTAGACACCTTGAAACTAAATCAGATTTTAAGCTACATGTATATTCCAAAAGCATAATACAATATTCTGAACCAATCTCAGACCCTCTTAAATTCATGAGCTACCAACAATCACAGAATTCAATTTTAATCTTTCTTCCCTAATTAAAATACATTTCAGACATTTTAACCATACAATAAAGTAAAAAAGAAATCCTAGGTGCTGTGATTTTAGAATTAAAGTTTTCTGTACACTGGATTAGCTGAATTATCTAGCTCAAAACAATTTCTATCATGGCCTTCTGTAATATAGTACTGTCTATATACAGATTGCAATATGTAAACAAGATGCTGGAAATATAAACAAAATGGTTTGTAAAATCCTTAATAAAATGATAACACTTTTCATCACGAGTTACTTTGAAATTTTCTAAATTATTAATATTTAATAATGCCAATACAATTTGTAAGAATCTCCTGCCAATAAATTCAAGACACACACACACACACAATCAGTCATTCAGTCAAATTAATTATTCCATCTGAAGCCACAGGTTGCTTATTTTGATCATTTTTAAAGATGCCATTTTATGATTCACATTCATGAAATCAATATAACTTTGGCTTTAAATGTTCTTACTAAAATAAAGTTCTCAAGGTCTGAAGAGTAACATAAAATACATTTTAAGAGGAAATTACATTTTCATTTAAGATAGGAAATTATGCAGTGCCTTGTAAAATCTACTACAGGTAATGGGAAACAGAGGTATCACCCACACTTGAAAAACATGCCTGCATGCACGACAGAGCAGTAAGTCACTGGGACAAAGCAAGGAAAGTGATATATTGGCAGAATATCCAGAAAACATAACGGCTAAACAAAAATAATTCCACTCTCAATCTGACTGAATTGTGTAGCTTAATTCACCCTGGACCCTTCAAAGCAAAATATAGATGCTGTTCCTGGAGCACCACCCCTCCCCCAGCAAAGAGCAATTAAGTAGAAACTGTTTTCAAGGCTAAATGAACTCTGATAATCTGACTAAACAGTAAAGAAATCGTAAGTTAAAAAAGGCATGTGCCTTGCATGCAAGCAGAGGCAATTCAGAGAGAAATTTGAACTAGGAAATTTTACCAAAGCCAATCTTATAGCAGCCACCCTGTAAGAAAGAAACTCTCTTCATCTCACCTTGGGGTCGATTTTCTTGAAGTTAGGATCCTCTTCATCCACCTCAAAGTAGAGTTCGGAGGAGGTGACAGAAAGAGTGCCCTTTACCACCACAGAGGGGGCCACCAGCTGGGCTGGTGTGCTCAGGCTAACGGGACCTGCCAAGGCAAAGACAAGCCACAGGGGCTAGAATGACAGTTTTCAAAAAAATCACATTTGACCAGAATTTCAATTTAATTTTTTCATTCTCACTTCTGTATACAAGATTGCCTGCCAATTTTATATTTCCATATCCTGTCCATCCCAAATCTTCTTCAAAAATACAGGGTCAGGATTCTCAAAATAGATTATTATAATAGACAATTGACCATAACAAAAATGAGGATATACTTATTTTATAGAGAGGGCTGGGCTCTCATCTCTAGCTAAGAAGGTGACTGCTTAAATAAGTGCATCTACATTCCACTTAGAAAACAAGCCTCAGGCTATCAAACAACACAGAATAACAACCAGGAGCAAGGAAGCCTCAATAGGCTGCCAAGGCCAGAGGTGAACATGGAGTTTTTGACTGAGGCTTGAGTACACAAAAAATCACTAGCTCATTAGTAAAGTAGGAAATTCTCTGATAAATCATATTCTCTGGTAAAGATCCTAGCCAGTTCGATTCAAAACCCTTTACATATAACAATTCTCCCTCATACAAGACTGATAAAAAATATTTCTTTTCTAAGCCTGCCTTCTACTGCTAAATATTGTTCAATGCTTCCAAATCTAATATTAGTGTAGTTGAGGGACTCTGGGAGTAAACAGCTGGAGGGTGGGTTTCCAAGTGAATGAATTTTTATTGGAATAATCAAATCTCCACAGGGCTTATCAAAGAGACAAATCAGACCACTACTGAAAACAACAGACCCACTACAGATAGAACAGCATAAAGTATATCTGTGCTAAAAATAATAATTATAGACACATACACCCAATTATGTAGAGCTAAATGTTGAATTTGAAATCCCATGTCAATTCCTCATTGTAGAAATCCTATAGAAGAAAAGAGTCAAGCAGAAGATTGGCACTCACTGTTCTGAATTAATATAGTGCCTATAAACAAGGTGCACCTATTCAGGTAATCAATGGGTGAATAAGTGTTTCAAAATTCAGATGAATTGACATTTCCATTGATTGTGAGAAGGGTGATGGTCCTTAATCTCACATCAATCTTAATGTGTGCCAGGAGGACAATGGAAGGATGCTCTGTGGGGATCAGCGCAGGTTTTGCCCTCTATCCCCAATGTGCAGATACATTGTGTTTGCAGATGGGCAGCAGATAGCTGCAGGACAGCCATGATTTCCCAAAGCTCATCCCTACAAATGGATGAAATAAGCAGCTATGTGTTCTTTTGCTGTCTCCTTTTGCCCTCTGTACATTAGCATGTAATCCTGAGAAGAAATAACATTTTTTCAATCACTCTCAGACATTCAATTATAGGGTAAGCAGACAGCTGCAGGAGCTAGGGCAGCCTAGGTCCTACAGAAGACCCCTGACAATTTCCACTTCATTTCTAGCCCACACCACTTTATTAGTGTGGATTACTTCTTAATCCTATTGCCATTGTCAAGATTATATAATTAAACTCCCCTTTCACCTCTATTACTGTATGAATGTATTACTAGTAGCAAGAATAGAGGCAAAGTAAAAGAGGAAATGGGTAAATGGATGTAAAGGAAAAGACGAGAACAGCAGTATCCACCTTACTCTCTCCATACCCATCCAATCCTTTAACAGTTTAGAGCAATTTTATTTTACTTTACAGGGAGCCTTCTAGCCTTGAGAAGGCTAGAAGGCTCCTATTTTTGCTTTTCATTCTCAAGTTGCATTAGCAGATGTGCAGACAAGTCACCAAATAGCTTTCTAACATCTTTTCTCTTAAAATTATCAGAATTGAAGACTGTAGTTTTTACCTATAAAAACTGTAGACTCATTCAGACCTTCCTCCATGACGAGCAGTCACAGGCTTTAAAGGAGAAAGCTGTTTAATGAATGGCTAAAATCTCAGGCTAAACAAGAGAATTTTTCCCATAAGGGACGTAAAACTGAGACTCTGTAGAGTACAAATCAAAATTCCTACATCAAGGAATATATGTGAATCCTGTGAAAAAAACATGGTATTCTTGGAGTTGATTTTTTTTCAGTGAGTTAAGTATATATGCAGTACTATTCACTATTCTTAGTGAACAGTATTTACTATTTACTTGTATAACAAAGTAAATAGCTCATCTGCCTGCAAGCTTTATTTATAAAACAACTGGACGATTCTCACTTATGGCCGTCATTTCACAGATAATAGTAACTCTCACGGGAGAGGTGAAACAATTTTTGTAGCTGCTTTTAAACTTTTTCCTCTATCAGTGAAAATTAGACATAAAATAAAAAGATGGGAAAAGACAGGAGACAAAGAGAATAGAAAATAAAGGAGATATTGTAGACAACGGTGGAAGGAAAGAACAAAAACAATCTGTAATATAATTGTGGGTGTAAGCTTGGGAGTGCTAGTGGTCACAGCTGAAGAAGTAAGTAATTAGATGTTCATTGTCCCAGAGCCAGCTGAAATATCTGCACAACCACTGAATTACCGGCAAGATTCTCTAAATCTTTCTCATCCACGGATGATAGAGTATCATCGTCGCCTTCCAGGAGAATCTCGTTTTCTGAGTTCTGGTTTCCTAAAGCCTGACTCTTGATGGACTGTTTTCCTTTGGCAAGGATGTCTTCATCTGCAGCTGAAATGAAAAGGAAACAAAGCTGTCCATCAGTACTGGGAGAGCCCTAAGGCAGAGGGGCAGGGTTGAGTTAGGATAGTGGCCCAGAGATGGGCAATCTTTTATATGCACAGCCACACACTGTGGGGAAAGTGGCTAGGGTGACACACACTCCAGTCTGACAAACTCTATTCCCCAAGCTGGTGTAACGTTACCCTGAACAAGCACCCTAATCCCATCAAATCTAACCCTGCACCGCTCACTGAGCCATGTGTTTACTTCTAGTTGGAGGAGGAGAGGGTCCCCTCTTTAAAAAACAAACAAACAACAAAAAAACCTAGTAAAAATCAGAACCTAGTTTTGGAAATAATACTTATTTAACACAGAAAAACACAGATGAGTGATTGATTCTTCCAAACAATATCACACTGAAACATTTTGAAAGAGCTGGGGAGTGGCTGTGGCAGACAACCCAGAAATAAGAAGGGTCAGAGCTAAGGGAGATGCTTGCAGCCAATGAGGATTTAAGCCCAGACCCTGAAGCCATATCAGACACTAATAAAGCGACAGCAGCTGTTCTCTTCTTTATCCCCTCCGCCCTCCTTCCTTCCCCCATCGCAGGGGCCCATGTCTTCACACATACTCTCCCGCATTCTCCCCCACCCGCCCTTCACCCTTATACAAATATCCGAGAGCAAGGCCGTGTGGAAACTAAGTGGAGGCTCCTCACCCCCTCCTCTGCTGTTTAAACGAAAGGGCTAAGGCACCCCGGGGGCAAACATAACAGAAGGAGCAGGATGGGAGGCCTGTGGGTAAAAGGCCTGGCTCTGCCTCCCAGAGCAGCAGTGCAGGCTGAGGCACTGGAAGAAGCAGGGAGAAGGCTATGAGGCCAGCCTCTGAGAAGCACCTCCAGTCACCCACAGAACCATGGATGTGCAGCAGGGAAACTGGAAGGAGATCATGGCCACTCAGCAGCTCCACCCTTGCACCCTTCTCCAGGGCATCTGGTGTTTTAAGCAGTTTTCTCTTTTAAAAAAAAGAGGGCAGATCACGTTTATGATTTGTAAAAGCTCTCTGTGTGTCTTTTAAATCTTATTCATCTGAACAGTGCCACACTGCAAAGTTTCAAATCCACTATACTACTGACATTCACCTTTCTGAGCCAGGAAAACCCCAGAGGTGAAGCACCTGATACAGTAAAGTCCAACTATTGATATGGAAATCAGATGACCAGGCTGTGTGCTCCAATCCAGTCTCTGCCTGAGCCTAAGGCCCAAACTATAAGTTAATACTTACATAATTTATTCAAAATATTTAAACAATCCAAACCTACACTACTCGGAGGCTATTTGGGTTTAACGGGAGTGGCTATGGAAAGTATTCATGGTAAAACCAGTTTTTAAATATTTATTATGAATTCATCATGTAAACCACTTAGATACAAAACTAAAATGAACCAGGTAGGAGTTTTCTATTAAGCAAGGAAGTCTGGGAAGAAACTTTCTATGTTTTGTTTTGAATACACTGCACAGGTAAATAAAATCTTATTTTGCTTCATTTCCACAATATGAATCTATACAAATAACAAGTAAGCTGCACAAATGAAAGTTACAATAAATACTTGACAACTTCAATGTACCTAAATGACCACTAAATTTTAGGAACATGGAAGTATGTTTGTATGTCATTGTTTATATTGCAATTCATAGATTGCATTGCCCTGTAATCAGAAACACTGCTTTAATCAAAACAAAATCTTTTCCAATTTATAATCAACTTCACTAAAAATAAATCAATTACTGAGAAATTAAAAAGAAAGTATTGTTTTCTAGATTTTATAATTCAGTAAATGATAATACATTATCATTTGCTAGTTAGGTTTTAAACAAGAATTAGGATGCCAAGTTCTCTTCATTTCCTTGATTTTAAATTCTTTCTTCAAAGTAAAGGTATTAATTTTAATGATACAATTTACCATGTGGCAAAGAATGTTCAAAAAACTTTACATTTTGGGGGGAAGGGAAGAGTTAGGGAGGTGGGAAGGGAAGAAATCATAGGAAAAAAAAACAAAGGAGGGGGTAACAATGCTTGATAGGAAATGTACTCATTACCTTACTCATGTAACTGCAATGCCTCTGTACAGTATCTATCTTTACAATAAAAGATATATATGTATAATATATAAACTTTACATTAGAATTCACTTCTCAGAAACCTTCTGTTAATTCCCCATTTTCAGTAAGAAAATAGGCTCAAAAGGTTATATACCTTGCCCAAGGTAAAAAAAAAAAAAAGTCATGACAACTACGATTAAGATATAAAACAGGCAATATGATGCCAGTCTGGGATCCTAACTATTATTGCTTGCTGGCTGTAAGAAGAAAGGAAATTCACTCTGTAAGTATAATATACATGTAACTTACTAATTTTTCACTTAATTATTTGGTGAAATTTAAGATGGAAAAACCAGAATCATAATGAACAAGAATTAAAAAGGCTCATTTGCAAATCTAAATTTAAGGATCATATATCAAACACACCAGAAACAACTAAGTCAAACAGCTTGCTCATTACTTTGTCTGCAATGACTGCCATACAGATTCTGAAGTATGCCAAGATTATCTGACAAAAAAGAAAAAAGAAAACTTTTTCTCTAATCTGTAAACATTTACCAAAAAAAAATGAGAATCCTCAGTGGCAATAGGCAATGGTTTAAAATAGCTCAATAAATAAATTCACATGCATTTAAATGACCACTAAACATATAATGTGTTATCACTTCCAACTGGGACTTAAATTTTTAAAATATATTCTCAACATGATGACTCATATTAAAACAAAGTAACTTTTGAATTAAATAGTTTTTATGAAAACAAAAACTTAAGTACTGTGGTGTATGGTATACATATGTACAACTCACTTTAATTTATTTATTTACTTATTTTTACAAGCTCAGATTCTGGATTTGTTCAACCTCAACTGAGAAACCTCTTGTCATAGAAAATATGCAGCTTACTGATATTTAGAATGGTTTTCCTGTAATTAACTCCCCCTTGAGGATTTTAAGTTAGCAGCAGTAAAATTACCAACAGTACTCTAATACACACCACATGCGCTGGTGTTCAATTCTCAGTGGTCTAATAGCTTTCCGTTAAAGAACTTTTTTCTCTTCAAAATTAGAAGAAAACTTTCCTGAGCATAAAATAAAAGATAATTACATGTTTATATTTGCTACGGAAAGGTATAATTTTTCCCTTTCATTTGCTTTATACACAATCAACCATTATAAACAAGTAAAACAAGTATCAGTTATTATTTTGATATCTTCTGTGAATATATTCTATAATAGTCTAAAGTATAAAAGTTTAACGTTAGAGGTGAAGATAGAATATACTTCTTAAATTTCAATTCATATAATTTATTCTAACTGAACAGAACCACTATTCATATTATTATTAATGAACTATCTTTCACATTATCTTTAATTCTGTTTAAGTTTTTATCTTTAACCTACTAAACTGCATTATTACATAAAACATTGTTACATAAAATGAAAAATGTCCATTAGCTTTAGAAATGACTTGTCTTCAATGCAATTCAGAACATGAATCCTGGGAGAAAGGCTGGTTCTTAAAATATAAAGTTCAAGTTCCTTAGAACAAGCTCTGTGTTGAGGCCACTTATCTAACCAACAAAGGCAGGTGAGTAAAATTAAACAAAGAACAAAACACAAAGGAAACTAAGGAAACTATTCAAGCTGCAACATATAAAACCTCTTCAAATAACCAACCACCTAGTCAGTAAACAGGAATCGCCAATAGTCAAATGTTACAGTAAAAGAAGCATATACTCTAAGAACTAGTCACCTCATAAAAAATAAAGATTACTACTGAAATAACAAAGTGACTTCAAAAGTACATAAAATAGAGATGGGTAGCTGTCTGACATGGGTAGTATGATGTGAAGCACATACCATAATTATATTCTGAATTGGGATGTATCAATTACTATTATTTTAATCTAATTATTTCCTCTATAGTTTATGCTATTTCCTTAAAATATACTCTAGAAAAATAACTGAGACTACAATGAAAAAAAGCCAAATTACCATAGGTTCCCAGAAATTTCAGTTTTAGTATATATTGATCCTATAGAGAAAGCAACATTACCTGGCATTACCAAAATTGTGAGATAGTGGCTGATTTGGGACAGGATCTGTCATTCCTAGGAAACCAAATGGTTACTTGTAGTCTTCTATGAGTTTCCAAGTTTAAACTATGTTAAAAATCCTCTTTATATATTTCTATTAACTGTAAAATAAGAATACTGAATCCAGCAAGATTCTAAACTATTTATGGCTTGAATTAAAACTAATCTTTCTACATTTTGTATGTGGCTTTAATTTATAAAATTTCTATTACAATTAACAATTACGAATTTTAGAAGAGAGAACTACAGTTAACCTGGGCTTCAGTCCTTTATCTATCAAACAGTATTTCAGTCATTTTCCACCTCAGTTTCCTTATCTGTAAAGAATGAAGGTATCCTAGACTTAAGCCTCAGGTGCCTTCCAGATCATAAATAACTGCCCAAGTGGGCTCTGTGCATTAAGAGTATGTTAGGAGTCACTGCAATGGATTGTTAATAAATTCAAAATTATAAAATGGAAGAAATGCCCATCTTTTCTTGCTGCTACTAATTTCGATAAAATATTTAGTCATAAGAGGAAGTATTAATTTTAATTTAAAAATAATACTTCGATCCTGCAAAGTTAAAGAAATTTCCCATTACAACATGACTTTTATAAATAACCACTTTAGAGGGTCTCTGTTTGAAAAATTACCTAAAGCTCTTTTCCCCAAGCAAGTTAATGTGAACTTGGGAAGGGCAATTAAATTGTCAGAATTAAAAAATTTGTTTTTAACTAGAAGGTAGCCAGAAGTAGAGTCATGGGGCTGGTATTGATCGCCCAAACAGAGAACATCACTCTTCAGGTATTTACTCTGCCACCTTTACACCAGAGGCTTTCCTTCAAATCAAATCAATCTGTAAAAAAGATGGCTCTTAGTACTAAGATATACACCTAATCTCCAGTGGCACTTCTATTTAGATGACTTCCTTTGATAATGATAATACAATTCAAAATATTCTAAGATTGCATCGTTTAAAACGTATCTTCTTAAATATATTAGAAATAAAAGTAAAAATCATAAAAGTAAAATCCATAAACCATTAACAGAAACCTCTCTCTAAATATTTACATTCAGCATTGAAGTGTTTATCCACATTCAGCTATAATTCAAGTCTTTTATTATATCGACTCTGATTTTGCATAGTTGATTCGTAATGCTTATTTTGATCACTTCCTTCATACTCCAAAAAGATGGAATTCCATCATTCACATAACATTTAAATTAAATGTTCACTAAATGTCACTTGATTTAATACAATATTAAAAATTAAGCTGTTGACTTATAAAATGCATTAGCATAAATTATGCTGACACCAAAGAATACCATAGTATAATCCATTTGCTAAGTATCAGAATTGTGTACAATGTTCTTCATATTCAAAGTACATGTACATAAAGAATTGTTTTATAACTAAAATATAATACTTGATATACTAAAAAAGATTTTAGTAAATATTAAATATGAACTTCCTCTTTAATTGTAAAACTACTGAAGCATTTGCTACATATTTGTTTTCTTTAATATATATACTTCATACTTAAGTTATTGTTTTTGAAGTTATTGTTTTTGAACCTTTGAAATGTTTTAAGTGTTAGGCATCATAAGATTAATGTAAAATATTACAAAATAGGATTAACTCACGTGAAATGCTTAATTTTATTTCTGTCAACTTAAAGATTGATAATATATAAACAACACCGTATTAACCTTTCAATTACTATCCAGAGCTATTAGAATAAAATCTGCTTCTAAACAGGTCAAAAAATCTTAAGCATTAAAGTATATTTTCTTTCATCCAGCATCATTGCAGGTGCTTCAAATTTTAAAAGCTGACATTACATTATTTTTAAAGGTAAATGTCAATAATAAAATTGAAAAATACTCATTAAAAATCCCACAACACCACAAAATAGTTAAATGTACTACTTCAGATAAGAATATATTTTAATAAGCCTTTATTTAAATCTATACCACATATTTTGAATTCGATCACTATTATTTCTTTCAGGATAAAGGAATATCAGCTTCCTACATGTGATTTTAGAAAACAAGCCATCCCCTTCTAGATATTACAAGAAGAATTGTATTTTTATTGTCTTAGACCTCAGAACTCACAATTCACCTAAATGACAGTTTAGAAGACAAGAGAGAAAGAATATTAAATTTCAAATTTAAGTGCACATGGTAAATGCTGTCTGTGTGGCTCAATAGGATAAAATTGCAAATAAACTTATTTTTTCCATGTAAATGTCATTAACCAAAAAAGAAAAAGAGAGACAGAGAGAAGAAAAGGATGGAAGGGTTGTATAATTCTAAAAATCTGTAACACCACATAAAAAGTATATAGACCCTAAAAGCAAACGTGGCATAATTAATTCTATATCTTATATCCTTCTCCACCCCCTGGAGTTGAAGATGTAAGGCCCTGAGACTATTATTGCTTTTAGATCACTTTGTTATTGACTACTCTCTGTATGATCATTTATTTTAAAGGACTGATGTCACATTTGGTGTTATATCTGAAGACATATTGTGGACATTTTCTTCCAGAAATGGCTCTTTAAGGCTGAGTGCAAGAGGTTAAACTGCCTGACTGAGGCCAAACCCTAAGACTACTGATTTTTAATTTAAATTCTTACTATCCTAACATGCACCAAACCTTACATGGAATCTATTAAATATATATGATTGTTATGTTTCAGTTTTATGTAATATCTTACTGAATAGAATTTAACATTTACTTAATTATATTACATATTACTTGTTAACCATAAACTGCTGCACATTGAACTAATATCCTAAAAGGAGGAATGATTTCTTATTTTATTAAAAATACCAATTTATATTTTTTAATAGCAAAGTAATTTTAATATGACGAGGGGCATCATCCCTTTCATATATCTTTAATTCACTTTCCAAAAAAATCATAATTTAGTGAGTATGTTTCTATGATCAGAGAAAGTATATTATTAAATTCACAGGACCTTTCAGGTTTTCCAATTTGCTTGCTCTACTCCTACTTAGATGTAATCACCATCACATGCAGTGTGACAAAATGGGGAAAATGTTTTGTTAGGCTCCAATAAAAAGCTGATGCAGAATAGGAACATATGCAAACAATGCCTATTCTCTTTCTCCATGAGCCATCAATCAAAACCTACAAACCAAGGTTCAGAAGTACCTGGACATGTGGACATTTATTACCATCATTCCCACTTCATAATCTCCTGCTAAAATACCATGGATGAAGGAAAACTCTGTTTATACAACAGAACCTAGAAACCTATTTGGTTTGTAAATGCTGGGTTTCTGATATACATGGATTTAAGGCAGGCTTCTGAGATTAATTTACTGAAAACTGAATGTGTTGCTTAAAAAGACAAATACATTAGCCGTGTACTCAAAAGCAAAGAGTCTATGTTGAGTTTTGTATGTGTAATATAACAAGTACTCTTGAGACCATAATTTCTTAAGATTCTACACTAACTATAAAAAAAATAACTTCTTTCTGGGGTAAGAAACTGAAATGTGGTGCTGGACCATTTTACAGTGTGCTTTGTAGTAATGAAGTCATGCTCTTCATTACCAAGTACTGTACCTGCTGCTATTGGCAAGGAATGCTTTATACACTGACCATGTTCCACGGCTGTTTTTAGTGTCGCTTCAGGATGTGTCGATCCTAGAGGGTTACGCACAAATCGTCGTCGGCGCCGCAAGTCATCTTCCCAGTAGTCAAGGCGCCAGAACTCACGAGGACGACTACAATGAAACAGAGAAGCCACATATGTTAGCAATTATCAAACAGCGTGGTAGCACTGAATTTCTGCATAAAGCTCTCCTTGTTTGCTCTGCCTTTATTTTTTTTACCCCTTCTCCATCCTCTTAATTCTCCCTCCATCTCACACTCCCCTTTGCAATCTTTAACTTAGGTATGTCCTTGAAAATAACAATATCACCTTCCAGTCTAAGGAACTCCTTTTCCTTTTCTTGGAAGGTGAAATGAGCACTAAATACATCATTTTGAAATGAATTGCTGACAGTGTGATCAGTTTCCCCACACTCCAGTGGCATGTGCTCTGATTTCAGCCTCATTTCAGCCTCAGCAGGGCACCTTTCTCTGTGGCTGCATTTATAAACCAGAATAGGGAAAAGGCTATTATAAATATGGTATAGCATTACCTATATTAATCAAAGTCTGTCCCCCTTCATTTTTCTTCCTAATTTGTGCCTTTTTGCACAAGGTCAGTAAATCATACCATGAATTCTTGGTCCAGAAAGTGTTAACTTTAATGAATATCTCAGTTACATGGTTATGTATGTGATAATAAAATATTACTCTGTTTAGATGTGCAGGAATTTAATTAAAATAATCTCTTAAAATATTCATTACATTTAGCCCCTGAGGCTTAGAACAACACAAGAAAATGCATTTCTTTTCCATTTACTGTTTTTAAATAAACCATTCCTGTAGAGTGAAATAGCAATCTATTTTCAAGCAAATCAGATTGAATTTCTGTTTTATGTAGCCTGCTTTTATATTTAATTAAAAACTACATGCTATATGATGTGCAATAATTGCTATATCAAAAACATGCTTTGGGAAATGTACTTTTTAAAATTCAAGTTCTATGATTTTTCTCCAATTATATATATCTTTTATATGGCAACATATAAATGTCAACTTTTCCTGCTGCCAAGTAATCATGATCTAGAATGTGGAAAAATATTTTATAAGGAAAATCATATGAGGTTATTTTCAGGAATAACAATGATGTCTCAAGAATCTATTTATTCATTAAATAGAGCACAAACCCTGTAAGTTTCAAGAACAAAATTTAAGAAATTCTTCATAAACAAAATTTCTGCAGGAATGACTAATACAAAATAAAACCAGAGTTGCATTTCATGAGCTAATAAAATTATACTTGTCAGAAGTGACAAATTAGTACTCTTGACCAAATGACAGTTCCAAGATACCCATGTAAAACTTATCCTTTTTTGATGTTTTAAAAAAGACGTCTTCAAATTTCAAAAGACTTATAAATAAGTATTTCTATTGATTAAAAATTATCACAAAATTTAAAAATATAGACAATAAACAGAACATTAAAGAAAATAATTTAAAAACAGTAGGAATCCAATGGTCTTTGCTGAGAATGTAGAATAATCAGAGACTACAGGAACAACCAACACTTCCTTTGTTAATTTTAGTCATGCATCAGAAAAAGGAGATGTACTACAATTAAATGGAATACAAAAACAAGTAAGGGTTGTAGTCCTCAAAGAATCAAAATGCTCTTTTACCATTCTACTTTTCTTCCTTACTTTGCTATCTGAATTTCAAGAAAATTATGATAGGATAACATGTAAAAATAAATAAAAATTTCTATAAAATATGCATGTAAAAAAAGACAACAATTGTTTAAACTAGGTTAATGAAATAAAATTCTCCTCTGTGGAGAAGGAAAAAGGAGGTACACAGATGGCTGTGTGTACAGCTTTGATAGTCATGGAGCTTGGATAGGTACTTCATCATTCTGCCTACCTACATTTATCTGTTAAAATTATTATCAAATATCAGCCAGGATGCAGTCGTGAATCACAGGCTGTTCCTCGTCTTCAGGGGAATGATACAATGAGGGTCTATTCATCAGTGCGGCAATCGGCACAAGTAATTAGTTCCCTAGACTGAGATCTCCTACAAAGCCTATTTCAGTCAGCACCACAAACATATGACGATGTAGAGCTAATGAAAGCTGCTAAAATTTGTTAACCTTTTATGTCATCAATCCTTCTAATACTCTATGTTCAGTATTATGCAAAGATGGTAAATTATTAATTTGTCATTCATCCATCCTTCTGCATTTGATGTCAAATTAAACGATGCCATTCTTCTTGATAACAATTAAAATTATAAGAGATGTTAAGCTGCTATGATAAAATTATTACTAAATTGAGCAACAACAGATTCTACTATAACGTATACAGGGACGTCAAATTCAATGACTAACAGAGCACTTGCAGGATTTTTTATCATATATATAGCACAGAAATCAGAGATAATACAAAATGGTTCAAAAATCATGAAAGACAATATACAATAGTAGTAACCACAATTAGGAGAAAATAAAATTATACTTATTTTGTCCTCTCTCATGCTAACAAAAGATGGTCAAAACAGTGACATTGGCTGAAATAAAAACAGCCATATAGGAGGATCAGACAATTAGTAACAGTAAAAAGTTTCTTAAAGTAAGGTTCATTTCAGCTAGCTATACATCTGTCTTCAAATATGAATATTCTACAAAAATAATTAAAACACTTTGTTATAATCCAAACAAAGAACTTAATGCTGCAGCACCATGATATTCACAATCTCCTGAAGCACTATCATTTCAGGACTATCTTCTCAATGTAATGTTACTATAATTAAATGTAATCTGAAGGCCAAGTATCACTGGAGGCTAGTATCACTTATTCCATACCATGTAAATTCCAGACTGTTCCAGGTGATACAGAATACCAAGTTTAGGAGAGGCTTACTTCTAACTGAACAGTTTTTACACTCATTAGTATAATAGAATTTATGGCTGGTGTGTAAGAGGCTGAGGCAGAAGTGTAGAAGCTCAAGGCCAACTTGAGTTACATAGTGAGATCTGGTCTCAAATAAACAAAATGCAACAACAAAAACTGGTACTTATCCGCTTCCTACAGTAGTTAGAGTAATACACACACACACACACACACACACACACACACACACACACACACACACACACACACACACACACACACACACACACACACACACACACACACACACACACACACACACACACACACACACACACTCACAGCAGTATTGGGGTTTGAACTCAGAGACCTGCACTTGCTAGGCAGATGCTCTACAACTTCAGCTACACCCCTAGTTGGTTTTGTCTTGTTATTTCTCAGATGTGATTCTTGTGCTTTTGCCTAGAGCTGCCATGGACCAAAATCTTCCCTCCTTTATGTCTAAGTACCTGGGGCTGCAGATAAGTATCAGCATTCCTAGCTTGTTCTCTTAGACAGGGTGAACATTTTATTCTACCTGGCCTCAAACTGAGATCCTCTTATCTCTGCCTCTCAAGTAGCTGGCATTATAGGTATAAAACTGTTATTTACATATATGAGATTTCTTTCTCTTCTCTCCCTGCTCCTCCTTTTCCCCTTCTCCCCTTCTTCCTCCTCCTCTCTTCTTCCTCTCTGTCTATCTGTCTCTCTCTCTCACACATACACATAAACATTTGGTGGTACTGTGATTTGAACTTAGTCTCACATTTGTTAATTAGACAGTTGATCTTAACTTGAGCTACACCCCTTTGCTTTAGTCTTACATTTTTACCTTTAACAGTGATCTTCATCTATGCCTCTAAGTAGCTGGAATTACAGACAAGAATCACCATGCTCAGTCCTATAACTTTATTATACTAGAGTACTATTATGCAGGGGGATGAATAATCTTTGGCAGTCAACTTATTTTAAGTCTTGATTATTAACTTAAAGATTTCATTGTCATTAAAGAAATATTAACCAGGCACCAGTGCTCACACCTGTAATCCTTGCTACTCAGGAATCTGAGACCTGGATATTTGAGATTTGAAGCAGAAAATCCAAGACTCTTTCTCTGAATAACCAGCAAAACCAGATTGGAGGCCTGGCTCAAATGGTAGCATACCAGCTGTCAATGAAAAAGCTGAGGGAAAACATAGGCCCAGTGAAAGCCCCAGTATCAAATTGTTTAAAAAAAATACATACAAAACAAAAAGATACACTTTCCAAATGTCCTTTCTAGGGACAAAGTTGGCAAACTGATCACACTTATCCAATTCATTTATGTGTTACCTAAATAATACAATTTTAAGCCAGGTGTCAGTGGCTCCTGCCTGTAGCTAGCTACTCAGGAGGCTGAGACCTGAGGATCACAGTTCAAAGCCATCTCAGGCAGGAAAGTCAGTGAGACTCTTATCTCCAATTAACCACTCAAAACCTGGAAGTAGAGTTGTGGCTCAAAGTGGTAGAGAACTAGCCTTGAGCAAAAGAGCTCAGGGACAGCATTCAAGCCCTGAGTTCAAGCCCCAGGACCAACAATAACAACAAAAAATGCAATTTTAGAGGTATGAACATGGAATGTTCAGAAAAACTGAGAAGACTGTCTCATCAACAGATTGCTAGCAAAATACAAATATGGAGAGAAATCACTGTCAAAATTTACAACTATACCTCTAATCACTAAACAATATGTACATCTTTGTATGTCTGTATCTACCCTCCAAAGAATTCTATTAAAGTTCTGACAACACTCTCACAAATGACACCTACATTCAGTCCCATTAAAATCTGAAATAGTGTTCAAATTATGGATGTGAGCCTAGGTTCTCTAAGCTCTGATACCTCCTCTCTGAAGATATTGTACACAGGTCTACTCTTGGGACACAATATTCAAGTCCAAGTATGATCTTTAACTACCACATGTCTGTCGTGGGTAGCACTGAAGTTAAATGTTCTAACTTTAATTCTAATAGTCTTCATTTTACTTTTGTTTTTCCATTCTTGAACCTAATTTCAAAGTTTTATACTAAAATTACATGGAGGTCTAATTAACATTTCTAAGTGTGAGTTAGCTGACTTCTATTTTTTAATTGTATGTGATGTGTGCATACAGCTTTAACACACTGTATCATCTATATAAGTAAGTACAAAACAATGTAATTCAATGTGCAGAGTAGATATTCTCTGCTGTATAAAGACACAGATAAATGTGGGGTTTTTTTGAAAGTTTAAGTAAGGACATTTTATATATAACATGGGTAAAACAGGGAGAAATGGAAAAGAAAGCAAAAATATTTTCTTCTTTCCATGCAAGAAACAGGAATTAAAGACTCCACAAAAAGACAAGATTCTTGAAATCTGAAATAGAGATAATATATCTTTAGATCCATTACTTGTTCTTTTACAAAAGACCAATTGTGGACAGTGTGAAAATAAATAACAATTCACAAAGTTGTGTGTGACAGACTAGACTGAAGCTACCACATGGCTATTGAGCTGGACAACTCCAGAGGGCGCTGTTCTCAGCACACATTGTCGTCCAGTGTGCTCTAGAGTTACACAGGGCTCATTCTCATCATTGTGTGGTACCCCATCCATGTGTTCTGAGGCCAGGCTGCCTTTCCTCCTCCCCATACAATGCTCAGGTTTGTTACTCTGAAGGTAAATCTAAGCCCAGGGAATGAGAAAAGAACAAAGCCTCACAGATCAGTACCAACTAACAGTTAAGTGAAATTAACTAGTAGCAGTTAAACAGTGAATATGTATTTGCTCACTATTGGAAAAAGTAGTCAGACCATTCAGAGGTTTGGTTGTCAAAACAGAGGCAAAATTCAATGAGTATTCAGTAATGAAGGACATAAAAACACTAACAATTATTTCAACAAAGTCATTATGTTCAGAGAGCACTGTGATGTTCCATTAGAGTGGAATGGTTTCCCCAGCAATGTTGTTTACTGAGATCAGTGGTAGGTATGTAAATATCCCAATTACTATAAACTAAATAATCATTCCATAGGGTCAGATTTAATGAAATGTGAATCTTTGTTCATAAAAGAATGCTAGCTTTAAAAAGAAAAACTGGCCAGGCACTGGTGTCTCTCAGATGCCGAGATCTGAGGATCGCAGTTCAAAGCCAGCCCAGGCAGGCACATCCACGAGACTCTTTTATCTCCAATAAACCACTCAGAAAACCAGATGTGGAGCTATGGCTCAAGTGGTAGAGTGCTAGCCTTGACCTGAAGAGCTAAGGAACAGTGCCCAGGCCCAGAGTTCAAGCCCCACGACCACCAAAAAAAAATGAAAGAAAAAAAAAGACAAAAAGAAAAACTGGCACAATGCAATCATATTAGAAACATTTCCCATTTTTCCATCTTGCCCACTTTGCTCTGACAATACCTGGTAAGTCTTGACCTTAACAGAAGTCAATAATAAATTCTTCTAGCTAAAGCACAATTTTAAGTCCTAGAAATTTTTAGCACATCATATTTTGTTCTTAATTTTTCATATTACCAGTCATTGCTGTTTAAGACTCCTATCTCTGGCAAGATTCTATTTCTATATTTTTATATTAAAAATTCATGATAGACATTAGCTACAAGTTAAATAAATGGTAACCCCTTAAAAGCGGTAGTAAACATTTTCTGTGCACTGTCAGCTAGAAGATAAAGGTGCTTAAGTTCTAGAAAGGTTTCACATTCTGTATAAATCTTAGTGAAATAATGCACAGGTAGTACAGGGCATCACACGATGTGAGGAAATGCTTTGTCTCACAAACTGGAATCTATGCTGCTCATGTAGAGATAGACAAAGAACAAGGCTAACTCAAACCTGTTTTCCAAATACTAAGTGTGGGTGATCTATGTTCTGTGCTCTCTTAATGCAAAAGACAAAGAGACATGAAAATTAAAAGAACCTCCAATTTTTTGCATCTTAGCTCAGGAGACTATTCCAAACCACAATTCTGTCTTTAGTGAGGCCTCATTTGTAATTTTTATATGACCTTGAGAATAGTGTGTATGTTTTATTTGATTATGCAAAATTATATTTCAAGTAGTTGTGACTTTCTGCATGGTACTATTCAGTGCTACTATTTACACTGCAAAGCCATTTAGAAACTCAACCTCAATTAAGCATTACCAAGGACATTTTCTAAAATAACTGCAGATTATTTAAGAAGTGATCTCAAGCTTCCTCTGTATGCTGTTAGTCTGTTGATCATTTCTTTATTCACTTAGGTTTTTTTTTTTAAATCAGGAAGTAAGAGCTGACAAATCAAAATTTAAAATTTATTATACTATCAATTAACTTTCTAAAAGGCAACTAAAAAGTAAAATATAATTGTGTCATTGGAAAGGAAATTGAGAGGTGATTATTAAATGTAAAAACTAACATTAAAATAGTTAACATTTATTGGTTTAGGGCGCACTGTACTAGATATTTTGCTATTTTGTTTCCAGAGACATACTTTATTATTAATGTTTTTTATTGTGAAAATACCGTACAGAGGGGTTACAATTACATAAGCAAGGTAATGAGTACATTTCTTATCAAGCATTGTTGCCTCCTCCTTTGTTTCCCCTTACCATCCCTGCCCTTCCATCCCCACTCCCACTAAAGTTGTAAAGTTCATTTTCCGACATAACGTCTTGTACAATCTCATTGTTAGAATGGGTCCATCTTTATCCCTATTTAAACAATATGTTTTTTCCCTTTCCCTCCACAAATTATACCAACATCAAAGACAGTGAAAGCAGGGCTTATACCATGGGGGAGGGACATACAAAGCAACAAAGAAATCATCTTATAAATATGTTAGAAACAATCACATGAAAGAAAAAAACATTTGAATACTTATCTTGGGGTTCATTTCACCTAACATCATCTTATCTGTTTCTGCTTGTATCAGACATATACTAGTTATTGCAAATAAGGGAAACCATGGGACCTATGTTTCTTTGGGCCTGGCTTACTTCAGTTAATATAATTTTTTTCCAAGTCTTTCCATTTCCTAACAAATAGGGCAATGTCATTCTTTCTGATGGAGGCATAGAATTCCATTGTGTATATATACCACATTTTCTTGATCCATTCATCTACGGAGAGGCATTTGGGTTGGTTCCATATCTTAGCTATGGTAAATAATGCTGCAATAAACACAGTTGTGCTGGTAGCTTTAGTTTTGTTGGTGGGAGTGTAAACTTGTTCAACCACTTTAGAAAGTAGTATGGAGGTTCCTCAAAACACTCCACATATGCCGGGCGCTCGTGGCTCATGACTGTAATCCTAGCTACTTAGGAGGCTGAGATCTGAGGATCAAAGCCAGCCCAGGCAGGAAAAGTCCATGAAACGCTTATCTTCAATAACCCACTAGAAAACCGGAAGTGGCACTGTGGCTCAAGCGGTAGAGCGCTCTCCCTGAGCTGAAGAGCTGAGGGACAGCGCCCAGGCCCACAGTTTAAGCCCCATGACAGACAAAAAAAAAAAAAAAAGAGTCCACATACAGCTCTCCTATGACCCAGCAATCCCACTTTTGGGCATTTACCCAAATGATCACAAACAAGACACACTTTATTATGTCATCCAGACTGGCTTCAAAGTTGTGTGATCCTCCTACCTCAGCTTCCCAAGTGCTGTGATTATAGGTATGTGACACCATGTCAGGCTCTGACATTGTGTGCTCCCCCACCTCCCTCCATCCCTCTCTCTCTCCCTCCCTCCTTCCCTCCCTCCCCCCCGCCTCTCTCTATATAAAATCACCAAGCATATCAATACCCCTGCCATGATTAAATACTGTTATTCACATTTCAAAGATGAAGAAATTAAGTCTTACTATCAGAACAAATAATAAGAGACTACTTGACTTCTAAAGCAATGAGCTTTTCATGACTGCATTTCTTCTACAATATCTTATTGGCTACTATTATAGTTATAATCAAAGTACTAATTAAGCCTGCCTGGGAGGATTGAAGATTTCATTAAGGTTTCAATGAGGATATATTTTGTAGGTTCCATGAGGACAAGGGTTTGTGTCTATCTAATTCATTGACCAAGCACAGCAACTGTTACAAAGGAAGCACTTAATAAATAATTGATTAAACAATGAATAGATGACTTTTAAACAGAAACTTAAGTGTTAAGCAAGACTCTACTGGGGAAAAAAAGTGGAAAAGACATTTGAGATCAAAGAAATAACACAGACGAAGGCATGGAGACACAAAGAGCACTTTTACCTAAGAAGCTGGGTAAGAAATACCATAGTGAGCCAGCCTCAGGATAGCGAAAGCCGAGGTAAGAAGCCTGGGTTTAGATTCCGTTTTCAAAAGGCTGTGTACAGTTAACTAAAGTAGCTGCCTTTCCATTTTGCAGTCAGCAGAGACAATATCAGCTGTCACAATGGGAGAGGGGAATATTATTGGCTTTGTATTAAGACAATGGATACAGAGCTGGAGGTCAAGATCTGACAGACATACCTGAAATTGAAAATATAGGCCCTCACTTGGGAGGGTAGAAAATGAGATAATGAGATTAAAATTGAGGGAAATGAGAGAATAAAGATGTTACTTAACCAAAATGAGTCCAAACAAAGCAGGGGAAGGTGGGAAGAAAGACCATGTCCTGGATGCTTAGTAACAGGAAAACAATGTAAATCTAGAGCCTGAAGGGCTGTGCATTACAGAGCCACCAGCCTTGGAATCAGCAACTCAGACATTCATCTAGCAAAAGCATAATAAATAGTTAATGTAAGCCAGGTATCATGCTAGACTTGGGACAGAGATCATTCATAGAAGAGGAGAAAGGTGAGAGTGAAATCTGAGAAATGCCAATGTTTTTAAACTGCAGAAGAAGAATCAGTAAGAGAAATCAGAAGGAAGCAAAAAGATAACAGGAGAATGACAAGGGAATGGTGCTAACAAAGGCAAATGAGTAACGAACCACTTGTCAAAGCAATGAATGGGTACCACTATTTATTTGTCCAGAGAGATGAATGCAGAAAAACTTTTAGTTTTTGCTTTTTGACAGTGTTGAGATGGATAATTTTTAATACCATGAAGTTCACGTGTTAAGACTATACAATACAAATATAATGGTTTCTAATATTTTTTCAGTTGAACTATCATCCCCATAATCTAGTTTTAGAACATTTTTATCACTCTCTCAAACACTACGCATCTATTGTTAGTTACTCCTCATGTCCTTCCTTCCTCCCAGTATATTTAGTGGTAACAGGATAAGAAGGAAAAACAAAGAAGTATCATACTCCACAATATAATAATTTTATGATTAAATATTTTAAAGATTTGCATGGAACAACAATCTAGCACAATCCAAAAGTTCCTGCCTTTAGTCTAAAACTCTAAGGAAAATGGGAGCAAATAGCTGATTTTTAACTTGTAAAAAAGGAAAACATATTTTCTGTGGTTTTCAAATTAGACAAATTAAAGCATTAGCAAAAAAGTATGTGCTCCTTATCCACAGGGGAAAACAGGCTTATTAAGTTTCACTTCCAGGTTCTTGAGACAGTTGGAAGTCAATTCTCTGAATAGTTGCTGTCATCTCCTAGAAACTTCCTAGTATTTTCAATTCTGAAGCAATTATTCACATTCTGAAATGATTTATTTCCCTCTCTTTGCTACTGCATTACATTTTTTTTCTGGTTCTCAATTATCAGTCCCGCTTTGGTTTTCTGAGTATCTCTCTTCTTTGGAGAGCACTGGCTGTGGTGATGTAATGCACAATCATATGAGGACACACAGTAGTCTCTAATCTTAAGGCACTAACAATCTAATTTTTGAAAGTATGACAAAATAAACCATTATATGATGTGAAGTCCAAGACATAAGAAAACTAACAGTCCAGAGACCAAGGGTACATGAAATGAGTATTAACATCTGTTGGAAAGGCTTCAGAAGTGGGAGATTTTTGAGAACATCTTGAACAAAAGGTGAAGTATGGACTAGATATACAGAGAAGACATATTGTGGGCTTTTCAGAGAGAAGACGTATACTGAGGTCAGAAAATGAAAGCAGTCTTATTTAGTTGGTCCAGTAGGAAGTAAGAAAAGATAGGTGCAGGCCATACCACAAAAGTCCAGAGATTAAGAACTAATAAGCTGATATTTTGCTTATTTCATGCACTTGCTTATTTACTTAATCAAAAGACACTTAAACTGAGCACCAATGATGCCTAAGAACCTGTGCTGTTCACTGGAAATTCAGCCATTTAGAATGAAAGAATCATTACTCTCACAAACTCCCCAGACCAATGAGAGAAACAGACAAATGAAGAGATAATCGTAATACAAGGTGAGGGCCCAAGGAACACAGTGGAAGGGCACTATGAGGTGTAACAAAAGGACTTCATAGCCCACAACTTGACAAAAACTACTGACAAATATTAGCTAGGACAATAAAATCAGACGAGTCTTCTTTCTTAGGGAATAGCACTAGCAAAGCCAAACCAACTATAGGCTAATGTTAAGTGTTTCCAGAATTTTTGCAAAATATAAGGCAAGAAGTGGCCAAACAAGAGTCTATAGAATAAGGTGCCAAATCATGAAGAAACATCTGGGGAGTCTGCTCTCCTGGTAGACCCGTGATTGTTTCAGGGCTCACCAAAGGCTTTACCTGGCAGGCCTCAAGGGGGGAAGCTTCTCTCCCTCACCAGGGTTGATGTTCAGCCAAGTCTTTGCAGTCTAGGGGGAAGCTGCAGCCAAGGTCTCAGGCCGCAGGGATATGCTCTTTGCTTACTCGCTTTCCTGCCCTGACACTTTATCCCAAGGCCTCTTTATCTGAAGCCTTAGAAGAAGGCTCTTCCTACACCCCTGCTCTGAAGTCTCCTTTCTTAGGAAAGATGGAAAAACTACCCCTCCCGCCCCCCAGGTCTAATGAACCTCAACAAGTGAACCAGTCTCTGGCAGGGAACTGTAACAGAGAAATCGGCATTCCTTCCATGCCTAGACTCTTGCTTGCACGGCCCAAGTCAGTGTTTCAAGGCTTTGGCTCATTTTATTAGCTACTCTTACATCTGCCAGCTCAACTCACTCTCTCTTAGCACAGCTGCACTCCTGCCATGCACTACATCATACTCATGACTACAGTTGTGTGAAGGCAGTAAAGAGACATAAACAAGTACAACAACTGTAGAGAATAGTAACTGTGAAAAGAGATTTAAAAAAATTAAAGGTAAAAAATATTTGAAATGATAGCCAAGTGCTGGTGGCTTATGCCTATAATCCTAGCTACTCAGGAGGCTGAGATCTGAGGATCACTGTTCAAAGCCAGTCTGTGCAGGAAAGTCCATCAGACTCTGATCTTCAATAAACCAGCAGAAAGCCAGAAGTGGCGCTGTGGCTCAAGTGGTAGAGCGCTAGCATTAAGCTGAAATGCTAAGGGACAGCACCCAGATCCAGAATTCAAGCCCCACGACCAACGCCCCCCCCCAAAAAAAAAAGTTGAAATGAGGACACAGCAAGGTTACTGGAATAATTTGAGCAAGTTACAATCAAAGTCTTCAGCATCAATTTTTAAATTTCCTGGTTTTCTAATTTGCCCTAATTTTTTCTAATTTTTACTATTGAAATCTGCTTATCTAAATTCTCTACGATATGAGGTGGACAGTATGTCTAAAAGAAGTAAATCATGGAAAAAAGTTCAAGAATACAAGGCAATTTTTTTCACTATAAAACAAACCTCAAAGCATGTGATATACAAAACTAATTCAATGTTGCATGGAGCAACATTAGTCCAGAACTGAAACACAGAAGTCAAAACCCTGAAGCAAAGAAGAGAGATGGGGAAAAAAAAAAAAAAACTTTAAACCACAGAAAATGCCAAGCAGATGCCCCACACCTTGAGTGCGAGCCTGACACTCATGTCCTTCACTTGCATTTCATAGATCTGACCAAGGCTCATAATTACACTTGGGCAAATGTGGTCCCTAGCTGGGAAGTCATCTTCCAGCAACAACTCTAGTTTCTGTAAAGAACACGAAACTATGGTAGCCAACTGGTCATATCTGCCACAGATAATAAGAAATACCACAGAGAACAACAACACATAAAAGAAAAGGAAAATATCATGGAATGAGGAGGAGACATGCTGGTATCTTAAAATAAGCTGACTAGAAAAGAATTCTCTGAGTCTTCATTTAACAAAGACCCTAAGCAAGGGAAAGGCCTAAGTATTACTGATGTCTTATGGAAGAGAAATTCAGGTAGGGACAAGTCTCTAAAGAAAATACACTTGGTTGGGACCAAAACATCAGAAAGAGGTCACTTTGGATGGATAACAAATTACAAAATAAATTGAGATCACACAGTTATTAAAAGAAGGCTAAGTCCTATAAAACTCTATAGGTTAAGAAAAGAATTTGACTTTTATTCTCTATGGGATGAGGCACTAGAAGGTTTTAAGTAGAAAAATGACCAGATCCAATTTATGTTAATACGATTAGTCTGGCAGTAGAAAGAAACTGATTTGGGGGTGAAGGTTGATGTCATAAATTCTAATCTAGTATGGGGAGTTTGCAATAATCTAGAAAATGATGACATCCAGAGAAGTGGAAGCATTTAGAGTGGAGAGAAGCCACTGAATTCTGCAGAATTTGAAGATTGAGTAAAATGGCATACTAACAGATCATATACAGGATATGAAAAGGAGACAAGGATTTTGATCTGAGAAATTCACAGAATATAACTGACACAACCTGAAATGAAAGAGAATGTAAGAGGAATAAGTTTTGACAAAGAAAGCCTAAAATTTAGTTTTAGGGCTAATGTGCTTAGCATATACAAGTCCTAGGTTCAATCCCAAGCACCAAAACAAAAACAAAGAAGAAAAAAAAAAAAAAAGAAAAAGGAAAAAGTGAAGGCAAAATGGGAAGAGAAGAGATCTGAAATTTAATTTTAAACATGCTTTATTTGAAGTGTCTAGTTAAAAAATTCTGTGGCAGAAAGGGCAGAAACCCCTTTTCCTCTTTTTCCTCTAGGCACACAATGAGATTGTTAACATCAGTATCCACGTAGTTAAGGTGGCTTTGTGGCTGAGTTCTAGCCATTCATTGAATGTGAGAAGTGCTGTGTGCCTTTTCCCTAAGGCTGACACACAATGTTTCTTTACATACAGGCATGTATTTTGTTTTCCTTTTCATGGCCTTGTTACAGATGAATGTGGCAAACACAGACACCAAGAACTGTAGATAGTAAAGCTAAAAATCAGAGACAATCAGCTATCAGACACATGGCTTGAACATTTATATGAAAAAGAAATGAAGTTCTTGGGGGGGGATTGGGAGGGGGCGTTGAGGGGGGAGGCTGGGAAGGGATGTGAAGGGTAAACAAAGGAGGAGGCTGCAATGCTTGATAAGAAATGTACGCATTATCCTGCCCATGTAATTGTAACCCCTCTGTACAGTATGTTCACAAAAAAATTAAATTAAATTTTAAAAAAAATGAAGTTCTTTTTTGTTCTGTCACTGACTGAGATGTAAATTTATCCATGGAAGCAGCTTGTTCTGCACAAATTAATACTAAATATCTAAGTGATGATATTGAATAGTTGAGTATATTATGTGATATAATAATTTGACTGGAGACAGTTTATATAATAGAGATGCAGATTGGCTCATCACTTCAAAAACATGAGTAAGAGCCAGAGACAAGAAAAGGAGAAGTCTAAAGATTAAGGTCTGGGTCACCCCAATAACAAAATGGTTGAAAAATGAAGATAAACTAGTAAAGAATGCTGCGGACAAAAACAGTAGTAATAAAAGAATACAGTGTCTCTGAATCCAAATGACAAAGCATTTCACAAAAAAGGTGGCAATCAGCCATAGCACAGGGTCCTAATAAACCAAGACAGAGGATTAAGAATTGATTACTGGACTTAGAAATCTCCAAGGTACCAATAAGCTTGGAAAGAACAATTTCAGTAGAATAGTGGAACAAAAGCCTAAGAGAAGTGAGTTCAAGAGAGAATGAAAAGTAAGCAAGTGAAAACAAACCTTTCAATACTACTCGTGTATAGTTTAAAAAAAATTAGATTTAGTAGATTTGAAACATTGAGGAGAAAACACGAATGCAAACAATACACTCAAATACCACTATATAAATGCTGCAGAGCTTCACAGCCCAGAGAGATTCTGCGAGGGGTGGAAGTGCTCAAGTAGCAGTGTGCTTGTTTAACAGGTACAAAGCCCTGGGTTCAATCTCTAGCAGGGTGGGGATAGGGGGCAGAATTAAGAGATTCTACTAGATCTTTACATATCAGGAAAAAACAGCCTACAATGCAGTAGGGTTCCCTTGTGTCACATCTCCTCCAGCATCTGTTGTTATTAGAGTTCTTGATTTTTGCCATTCTAACTGGAGTGAGGTGGTATCTCAATGTTATTTTGATTTGCATTTCTTTTATGGCTAGGGAGGTTGAGCATTTCTTCATGTGTCTATTGGCCATGCTTCTTTCCTCTTCAGAGAAGTTTCTCTGTAAGTCTTTAGCCCACTTATTTATTGGGCAGTTCTTTCTTTGAGGATTTGTTGTTGGTGGATTTAATTTTTTGAGTTCCAGCTATATTTTAGATAAGAGACCCTTGTCCATTGTATGGCTAGTGAAGATCTTCTCCCAATCCGTGGGCTTTCTATTGATCTTGCTAGCTATGCCCTTTGTTATGCAGAAGTTCTGCAATTTCATGCAATCCCATTTGTCTAACCTTTCTTTGATTTGTTGTGTTTCTGGGTCTCTATTAAGAAAATTTCGGCCTGTGCCAAGTAGACCTAGGGTATCTCCTATTGCGTCCTGTAATGTTTACAGTGTGTTTGCTTTGACTCCAAGGTCTTTGATCCATTTGGAGTTGATTCTGGTGCAGGTTTTCTACAAGTGATTAACCAATTTTGCCAGCACCATTTACTGATGAGGCTGTCTTTCTTCCATTCTGGTTTTTTTTTTTTTTTTGGCTCCCTTATCGAAGATTAGATGGCTATAGGTCTGTGGGTTCATTTCTGGGTTTTCAACTCTATTCCATTGGTCCTGAGGTCTCTTCTTGTGCCAGTACTAAGCTGTTTTGATTATTATGGCTTTGTAGTAGAGTTTGAAATTTGGTATTGATATTCCTCCATCACTGTTCTTTCTGTTAAGGATCGTTTTTGCTACTCGGGGCCTTTGTATGTCCCTCCCTCATGGTATAACCCCTGTTTTCGCTGTATTTGATGTTGGCATAATTTGTGGAGGGGAAGGGAAAAAATAAATTGTTTTAATAGGGATACAGGTGGGCCCATTGCAACAATGAGCTGTACAAGACGTTATGTCGAAAAAGGAACTTTACAACTTTGGTGCACACGGAGGGGGGAGGCAGGAGGGGGTAAGGGGGGGAGGGGGAAAATGGGAAGGGATGGTAAGGGGAAACAAAGGAGGAGGCAACAATGCTTGATAAGAAATGTACTAATTACCTTGCTCATGTAATTGTAACCCCTCTGTATGGTATTTTCACAATTAAAAAAAAAAAACAGCCTAGGGGCTGGGAAGGTGGCTCAGTGGTAGAGCGCTTGCCTTACATGCCTGAGGCCCTGGGTTCAATTCCTCAGCACCACATAAGCAAAAAGAAAAAAGCCGGAAGTGGCGCTGTGGCTCAAGTGGTAGAGCGCTAGCCGTGAGCTGAAGAGCTGAGGGACAGCGCCCAGGCCCAGAGTTCAGGCCCCACAACCGGACCCCCCCCCCAAAAAAAAACAGCCTAGATAAAGACAACTATAAATACCAAGGGCAAAAGTCAAAGGAACAAACAAAGGTTGCAAACTTCTTTAAAAAGTTTGCCATGTTTCCTTCAGTATCTCCAGAGGCAAGCACATGTGTTGACAAGTTTGTCATACATATGATTATACACCAAATATTGATATGAAAATATCAATATTCAACTCTGAAGAGAAAGAAGAAGAGAAAGATTAAAGAAAAAATACTTCCTAAGAGGGGACACGGAAAAGGTGGAACAAAGAAAGGGTAAACAAATACAATAGTGGGTACTCACTAAAAAAGGAAAAAAAATCAAGCAAGGCACCACTAGCTCATATCTGTAATCCTGTATCTATGCACAAGACTGAGATTTGAGGATCACTGTACAAAGCCAGCAGGGGCAGGAAAGTCTATGAGATTCTTACCTCTAATTAGTCATTTTTTAAAAGCTAGAAGTAGAGCTGTGGCTCAAATAGTAGAGCACTAGTCTTGAGCAAAAGAGCTCAGGGACAGGGCTTAGGCCTTGAGTTCAAGCCCCAGGACTGGCATAAAAAAAAATCATTGATGGGAGCTGAACTAGCCCTGACAAGCAACATTATTGTCTAAATTAATCTCAATAACTTCAAATATGGACTATCAAATACATTTTAACACTAAACCTTAATCTCACAATTACAATGATAACATATATTGAGAAGAAAGGCTACAAATGGAAGAAGAGTTCTGAGCATATAAACTAAAAAACCAGCAGCAGGCCCAATACCGACACTTTAATGTTGCATCAGAGCTTTTTTACATTCTAACAGGGATACAGTAAAGCCACAAATCCATTTGGCTCTAAAAGTCCTTTCTGTAATGAGTAAATCTTGCTTCTTAATCTTGTTAAAATGCTAACAAAAGAAAATGCACTGTTGGAAGATTCTGATAGTTCCTACTCTTGCCTTTATATACATATAATCAGCTTTTGCAGATCAATGTACTTAAAAGTTTACTTTTCATTATTTGTTTCATTCACTTAGATGCATGTGCTGAGACAGAGGTATAGCATGGAGAAATCCAACAATCACTTATACTCTTACTTGTCTAAATGATAATTCCCAGGAGACTTAACATGGAACCAAGTCATTTTAAGTAAGTGGAGGTTATGGAGGATAAGAATGGGAGTAGATGCAGTACTCCCATTTACTCCAGGAGCCTAGACAGAAAGATAACAAGATAACAAGCTGGCTTGGCATGACGTACAGAGACTGTCTGACACTGTAACTCAATGGTAGGGTGCTACTTGCTTAGTGTACATGGAAGCTCTGACTTGGTGCAAAACAAGCAAAAATAAATAAAAACAGACTATGCAGGCAAACAAAAATATAAATGAAATACAGAAATGTTCCACAGGGTTCATCAAATTCCCTACATCTTTTAATAGGAAACAGAACAATTAAGTGGAGTTCTGGCTATTTCTTTTGAACTCCCATTCTTTAGAACAATGGGGATTTTTTTCTCCTTAAATATCTCCTAAATTTAAAAATAATTTGTATACAAGAGATTATTTGCACATTCAAAATAAGGGTAATAAGCTGTTCTGGTTAAGTTAATTTCTTAGGCCTTATTAGCTCCTTGGTTTTATTGCAAATACCGTAAGCCTCTGGGCTGCTAACAGCATCTTCTTTGTCTACAGAAGTGTTAGAAACAATGTTTATGTCAGTTCTTAGTAAATTCACAGGGAAAAAAAATATATCCAGAGCTAATATATTAAGTCTAAAGACAATTGATAGCTACTTAAAATCCACTAAAATGAATAAAGCGATCATACTGGAAGGATTACCACCAAGAATAAACTCCATATTTTTATGTCCTAAAAAGATACATGCAGCCTTTCCTGAAATGAATGCACTGCATTTTAAAAAGAAATGCACATTTTTCTAAATCTTATAAGGTCATTATCAGTCCAAGTTGAAAAGGAAAAAAGAAATCACAGAGAGGTACATGATGTTTAAACACCTTATGGTTTCATTTTACACTTCTCCTATCAGGATGAAGTCTTAAAACGTAATTCAAAAGGAAAATGAAAGTATTTTACTTAGAAGATAGAGTCCATATGTTCTTCAATCTGGAAACCACTCGGAAAAAGTCTTGGCGTTTTTAAAAACTAAAATTTGACAATTGGAAGCTGATGTGGTTCTTTTTCTTGTCCTCTCCATAAAGATTGAATCGTTCTCAAGGGGAATAAAGTAGACCTTTATCAAGTATAGCAACGCTTAACACCTGCTTAACTGAAAATTACTTAGAAAATATTTAGCAAACCTTCACAATCTCACAATGAGAGTCTGTATTAAACACTTATTCCCAAGTTTAAGTTATTTCCATCAATATGGCACAAGAAAGCATTTCTAAATATTTGGGTCTGGTTGGAATTTCATACCCTCTAGTTTTCAGCACTCTTGTAACCAATCTATTTAGTTCTATTTATCAGCATTTATTAATTTTATTAATAATAAAAATATTCTGGTAAGGATATAAAAGTCCATTGTAATTAACTAGTAGCACACCTGCAATACCACTGGATTCTAAGACTGAGGTCTATTACTTTTGAGATTCTAAGATTGAAGTCATTTTCTATTCACTGTAACAATGATAACATTCCAGCATAAATCCTAGGATGTAGTATCCTGTTAACAAAGCCCACCAAAGTGATAAACACATGTGCATTTTATTTTATTCCTTCTTTCTTGGATGTAAAATAAAACTGATAATTTTCAAAATGAAAATAATTTTGCTCTTATGATTTAGGTAAAACCAGAGTAAGGTCTCAATTTTATTCAATATAGCATAAACTCAACAACTTTTGAGCATTACTGTGAATGTACACATTATAAGTGAATATAATTTAACTAAACTAATACTGCATGTCTAAAATCTTAAGGTTGATTTGCTGAAATATTCTAACAGATATAAACACCTACATTACAAACATATATTTGGGTTTTTAAAAATAACATCTAAATAAAAATGGCAAGGTAAGAGAATATAGTATTTTAACAAAAACATTTACTTGGCTTTTTCTTTGGAGAAATTTAATTTCATTCTGTTAAAGTACTCAATGTCAACCTCTTATGCTTAGCTCCCCTTCCTCTAATGTGTTTACCTACTTATTTTCTTTTGATGTACAGAGGGGTTACAGTTACCTAAGTCAGGTAATGAGTACATTTCTTTTAGTTAGTGAGTATCACTGCTGAATGAGTTCACCCTTTGTCTCATCATTTCTGTGCTTCCCCTCCCCAAATCAGAGGAACTTACATACAAAACAAAGGGTATAGAAATCAAAAGCAGCAAAAAAAAAAGGGGGGGGGGAACCGCAAGCTTACTTTAGAGTGAAATAGATTTTTTAAAAAAGAACTTTCAGTAAAAATGATTGAAGAATGAAAATGAAAATTGCTTCCATAGTAGCCCCCATAAAGCCATCATAAGGTGATTGCAAAGGCTCTTCCCTAATTGATCTCCAACCAACCATCTGACCTACTTCTATAACTATTCTAGCTTTTAAAAACCCTGTGATCTTCCTAAGTACTTTTATTTATTGCTTAACAGTCTTGTGTATATTGTGTTGCAAGTCCATACAAACATTTTGGGGGTTTTTTCCTATGCCAGTCCTGGGGCTTGAACTCAGGGCATGGGCACTGTCCCTGAGCTTTTTTTTTGACCAAGGCTTGAGCCATATATGGAGTAATATATGGTGGATAACTGGAGATAAAAATCTTACGAACTTTCTTGCCCACATTAGCTTCAAACCATAATCTTCAGAACTCAGCTGCCTGAGCCACCAGTACTCAGCCATACATGTATTTTTAAAATAGCATAATTGGGTCCCTATGTAATTTGCAAAAGCAAATTATGTGGAAAAAGAGCACAAAATGGGGGGAAAATAACGTTAGATTCTAGCTGAGCTTTCATAATTCATTGCCTATTGGATCCTATACAGTCCTGTTTATTTGGCCTCAGTCTCTCATCCTCAAAATAAATATGCTTGAAGTCTGTAACTTTCTCCTACCTCCAAAATGCTATTATTTTATACACTACATTAAAAATATATTTTAGTCTATGTATTCTCTATATCCACTTTCAAAAGCTTATTACTTCCAATTACTCAGACATCCTAAATAGCACCACTTAAAGAAATGTATGGAAGTCTTACTAAGTACTGCTTTATTGTATCACCATGCCTAGATCTAATCTGAACTTGATTGTGGTGCAACTGTGATTTGAACTCAACAAATCTTGCTCTTGCTAAGCAGGCATGCTAGCAGACAAACCACACCTCTAGCACCAGTTTGACTTTTGGCTTTGGAAAAGTGTTCGCCACCTAGAAAATATTTTATATAATTTAGACAATATCAAAAATTCCTGAAATGGACTGGGAATGTGGAATGTGATAGAGTGCTTGCCTAGCATGCATGAAGCCCTGGGTTCAATTCTTCGGTACCACCTACACAGAAAAAGCCAGAAGTGGCGCTGTGGCTCAAGTGGTAGAATGCTAGCCTTGAGCAAAAGAAGCTCAGGGACAACGCCCAGGCCTTGAGTTCAGGCCCCAGTACTGGCCAAAAAAAATTTCATGAAACAATTTTCATAACATTCTATTAACTTCAATATGGCACAGATATCTCAACTATACCACAGAACACCCTATACCAAGAAAGGTGAAAGCTATAAACCATATGGAGCGATTACATTATTATTTTCACTTTCTATTGTCAAGAAAAACCTTTTAAAAATGTACAATTTTAAAATATCTGACCATAGACCTGTAAATATTTTGTGACAGTTATGGGCTGATTCTCAATTCTCATTATGGTATAAGTAAAATACAGATGCATATATATTTATAAATCCAGTAATCTGAATAATGCTAGATACAAATTGTTTGGAGCTGTTGAGTATTACTGTCCCCATTCTAAAGGAATAGAAATTAAGACCAAATGGGAACTAAAATTTAATTCATAGGTATACAAATAGTAAAACATCAGTTTTTCTTTGTTGGTATTGTTCTCGGTGTACAATGTGATTTTTTTCTTTTGTTTTTTCCCCCTATGGTTTATCCCCTGTTGCCACTGTGTTTGCTTTTGATGCCCTGAGTATTGTATATACTTTTATCTGAACTAGGTAAGGGAAGGGGAACACAAAATGCTGAGTCAAAGGACAAAGGGGGAACCTATGCGACAGCGATACTCACAAGACAACATGTTGGAAATGATCTGTACAATTTGAGGGGAGGGAATTGGGGGGAGAGAAAGAGGGAGAAAATGAGGGAGGGGGTAACAAGTTAGACAGGAAATGTAATCACTACCTACTTATGTAACTATAAACCCTCTGTGCATCACCTAGACAGTAAAATTAAAATCAAATAAATACATAAAAACAAATAGTAAAACATCCACATAATATTCCAAGGTATTCTGGTAAAGGAAATTTTATAGTAAATGACTAATAATGAGTTTACATTTCTTCAATTTCTATTATTTTAATGTTAAATCATTATTTTGGGGTCCATTTCTTTAACTATGATTTGTATTTTGACTTATTTTTCAAATGTAACTTGAAAACTAAAGCCAAATTTACCATTTTAAATCCTATAATTAATAAATAACCAACCTCACAAATTAAATAAAAAGTATATTCCACGTTTAAAAGATACATGAAATATTTACAAAATAATATGTGAGATATATTTATTTCAAGAACCTATGAAAGATCAGAATTGATGCAGAATACAATTTACTAACTCTGCCTATTAACAGATTTGAGTCTTAACATTTACACTTATAAATCATTATAATCTCACTTAACAGATTTTAAAATGATGAAATAAACTTGTCTGGAATTTGCTTTTCAGTCCCTAATGTTTGGGAAGAAAGAAAAACTCCTAGAAATAAGACATTCAGTTAAAAATGTGTCTTCTACTATGACCTTCTTTCAAGTCAGACTTTCAAGTTCAATATCAGCTGGAATGCAATACTTAAGGTTTTATGAGACTATCCTAAATTTTTATTATTTCATTGAGAAAATAATAAGGATTAAGACCTATTTCCTTTTTTAAATATTTAAGCCTTTTCTTTTTGCTTTCATCAATTCTAGTCTGCCATAAATCAAAAGTACTTTTAATCCCAACAGTAGACAAAATAATGCATTTTACACTTAAATATGCTCAAGGAAAAAAATTAACATTCTTTATCATTTCCCCACAGAGACAGTTAATACTCTAAGGCCACATTAATAGAATCTTTCTGCCTTTGTAGAAAGTTTGATAGCACTCCTATTTCAATGTCTGAATTTTTCTCCTTTTTTTGACAAAGACAAATGATTGCCATCAATCAAGATCCAATCGGGTATACAGAGCGTCAGGCGAATGCATCACTCTTTACTGGTTTTCTTGTAATTTGAGCAGGCTTTGCTCCATATTATTTTATAAAATGATCAAAAATCCAGCCATAAGATAGATCATTCACACCCACTGTAAAATTAACTTTCATGAATAATGAGAGTTTTAAACCTCAGATAATGTATATGTTATACCAAGAATATTACTGAGTTCATTTCTGGGTAGAGATTATGTAAATGATACTATATGACCTTTATCATTATAACAGGACATGCAAAACACATATTATTTCATACATCATTCTAAAAGGGAAAACAGTCATTTATAATGTCCATAGTCAAGTGTAGTTTTGAATGAGAGACATGAAGTACTTGTAATCATTTTGATTCCTTCCTTTAACCTGTTACTTCTACAGAATAATAAGACCTCAAAAGTAACTCTTGGCTTTTCTGTTTCTTTGTTGAGCCACAGAAAATATTGTTGTAAACTTTAATAATGTTGTCTAATTAGCTCAAAATTTTAATGGATAAACAGTAGGTCCTAATGGAGATAGTAGGTCATTCCATTCAAAACCTGAAGAGTTTAAAAACTGTCAGCCAATGAAATGAGTAAGGAAGAGAAGGAAAATCTGTTAATTTTAAAACACTGAGAATGTACTAAAGTGATGCACCATTATAAAAGAGATCTTTCTTGAGAGTATATAAATAGATGAAGGAAAAAAAAGTTCCTTTTTACTATGTTCCTCTCTCTAATGAAAACACAAATCCATGTAGTCATTGGAAGCAATAAGCCTAAGTATGGACCTTGATCCTTCCTGGTCCTTCCTTCTCCTTAACTACAAAGAACGTCAAGCATCTTGCTTCCCAAGAGTTTCCAACTCATACCTCCTGTCAGCTGTAGTGCTACCCAATCTCTTGCACAGGCCACTACTATTGTAACACTTTTCCATGTTTTCACTATTAGCATTATTTTTCTTTTTCAATTCATAATAAAAAATGCTGCCAGTGATAGTGGACACTTGTAATCCCAGTACTTGGAAGGCAGAGCCAGGAGGATCACAAATTCAAGGCTAACCTGAGCACAGAAAGATCTTGACTAAGAAAACCAAAATAAAAAACCAGACAAAGTGAAACAACAAAAGAGCTGCCAGAAAGCTGTTGACATCAACAGTTTATTCCAACTACTTAAACATGGCTGTGGTTCCTTAGAGCTGCATAGAATACATAAAATAATTCATTCAATGATGGAACAAAACTGCATTTTCCAACCACCTAATGAAATTACTGTTTTTTTATTACCCATAGATACCATTTACTTTAATGTGTTCCAATACAAAAGAGAAATCTTCCATTCCTACTTTTCTGTATTGCTGTAATAATTATGCATTCTCTCCACATCTGTCACACTCTGCTTTCTGACACACACAATAACATTCATCCTCTTCACCCAGCCAAGGGTTCTGTTATCTCCACAATTTTTAGATCCTGTTGCTGCATATGAACTTGCTGAACTCCTATTTAGGGAGCCATTTTTTTTTTCTTTTTCAAAGACTTGAATTGATAGAAAAGTTATGAGTATAGTAGGAAATTGTCAATATGCTATCCCTTGGTTCCCAAATATTGCAATGTGCTGTAAGACAAGGACTTTTTCTTATATAAAAATAACGCATCGCTTCTCGGCCTTTTGGTTAAGATCAAGTATAAAAACAACACAACTGTGAAAATCAGGAAATTAAAACTGATATAGTAGTACCTTCTCATTTTTCTGCACCACTCAAGTTTCACTGACTACCCAAGGAATCTTTATACTAAAAGTCCAGCTCAGATTCACACCTGGCACTTAGTTATTATGTGTCTTTCTTCTCTTCAATTGTTAGAATTAATATTCTCTGAAATTTCAAGTCCTTGACATTTTATGAGATCACAGGTTAACTTTTCTAAAGAACATGCCTTAATTTGGGTATGCCTGGTATTTCTACACAGTCAATTCAGGATCAGCATTTTGGACAAGATATGATACAAAGAATATGATACAAAGAGGCTAAGATCTCAGTGAAACCTATTAAGTAGTTCATGATTTCAGTTCGTCTTTGATCAATTGACTAACACTACCTACTAAGTTTCTTTATTGTTAATTATTCCTTCTCCCTTTTTAATTACTGGGTATTTTTTCAGAAGGTACTTAAAATTACTTAGTCTAACTTTCCATTTGTTCCCTTACGTATATGAATGTGGTCTCTTATTTAGTAAGTTATAAATGTATTACTTTTGTTTATTTTTATGTTCATAACTTCACTAATTAAGCCAGTGGGATTTCTTTCAAGCCTTCTCCTTTTGTACAATGCCCCGTACTTCTTAGAGCACCTCTTGAGTTTCTAGAACAGAAAGGAACTACAAGCTCACTTTACAGTTTTCCTACTACAGACCTAAAAGTAGCTCTTGCTCCATGGTGCCATAATTTCAAGGGAGAATCTTATTTCAAATGCTAGATTGGGCCTTGAAGTGCATTCATGCTAACAGGAGCCCAATTCTCCCAGTCCTACTCAGTGGACAGAAGTATAGAATATAGCAAATATATACATGTATTCACTTTGATTTATATTTGTATTCATCTCAGCTATCTTATGTTTATCACACTAAAAGACAAAACAGAGCTTTCTGTAATTCCCTTAATTAACAAAGCCTGGCCTGGTTCATATTATCAATCCCTGTGAATATGACCAAAGCCCCATCATGAGCTCTTCCCCATCCCATACAGATGACAGACTCAGCCTGCACAGGCATAACATCACCAATGAGCCTTGTGTACAAGTATTCTGCACATCTTGCTCAGGCTCAGACAGCCCATGCCTGGCCACCCTTTGCCCCACTTTTAGCCTCTGCCTTCATACACAGGCCTCCTCAACTGGAAGATCCTCTGTTCATCTCTACCCCCACCAACAACCACCCTCAGATATGTGATCCTCCTCACTCTTCTCACATGGACATTCTGCATCCTGCATCTTGACAACCCGTGCTGACTAATTTAGTCTCCAACTCTCTAGTAGAAACCACTACTCTGCAGAAACAGTCTGCTCATCCACCCTGCTGGCCTTTACCTTCTCAGGTTGACACCTGCCTATCCCAGCCCACCTACTGTCTTTGGGATATAAATGAAATAATTATGCAAGTAAAGTAAGATAAATGTTGTTCTGTGCAGTACCTCAAACAGTAGTTCGTTATGTAGAAAAAATTATATTTTATAGCTATGTTCATCACGGTGTTGGAATAAACCACATACTGTCCCCCATCAGCATAATCGTATCTGTCACGTTCACAGTGACTATATTAAACGCAGCACTAATGGCTTCATTCTGTGTTTTAGCATAGATGTTTGAAATACTTACAAGATGGAAACATTACTTAAATGAATTTATTTCCTTCTTTATTAGAGCATTGTTTACTACTATTATATAGGAAGCATTTATTTATTTATAATTGGGAAATCAAATTTGTCCAGAAGGAGAATTAAAAGTATCTATTATAAATCAGGCGCCACTGGTTCACACCTGTAATCCTAACTAATCAGGAGGCTGAGATCTGAGGATCACAGTTCGATGCCAGCCTGGGCAGGAAAGTCAGTAAGACTCTTATTTCCAATTAACCACCCAAAAGCTGGAAGTAGAACTGTGGCTCAAGTGGGAGAGTATTAGCCTTGAGCAATAAAAAAAAAGGTCAAGGACAGTACCAAGGCCCTGAGTTCAACCCAAAGACGAGCACAAACACACACACAAATACATAAATACATATATACATACATATATGCATGTTATATGAAAAGAGCGCTAGAGATCCAAGGGTGAAGAACACCTGCATAGCACTATTGCCTCCTAAATCTATCTCCTCCTCACCATGCTCTGTGGCACTGCCACAGGCAACACTCCTACCATTTCTGGAGGAGTCTCTTTTGACAGCAGCCTAGCTAATCTCCATCACTTGAACCTCACCCCCAAAAATAATTTCATTACTATCATCAAAATGTAATTACTTTTGTTTTGAAAAATCATTACCCAAGATGAAAATGTGGTCAAAATATTCCTTCGGATTCCTGTTCTCCTGAAGAAGTCTAGAATCTTTACTAGATTCATCCACAAGTATTCCACACAGACATTATGTGTCGAACTTATGCTTCCTCTCTGGAAATTCTCAAGAGTTATATTCTTTCTGGAATTACTGCTTTGCATATATCCTATTCCCTAATCTGAGATGATTGCCCATATTATTCTTGTCCCTGTCAGTTGTCTGCAAGGATAAGGCATAACTTTAGAGTTTATTATAAACTTTATCTAGAATGTGTTACACCACAGAAGCTTCTAATGGGAGCACAAGAACTTCCTTTTCCCCTAGACGAGGGGAAGATACAGTATCAGGACAGAAATATGAAGCTAGTCTCAACATTCATTCCCCTATTTAAATAAAATCACAGGATCTTTTACACACTTTAAAGTGTAAGAATAAAATTTACAAGAAATTCTTCATTTGCTTACAGTCTTCTTGCAAAAAAAAAAAAACTGACTGATTTAAAAGGAAACTATCAAAAAAATCACACTGTATGTTCGTCATTTGCACAACAGGAATGAACCAGTTTAGGAGTACAAGAGTTGCTTTCAGGCATCATGCTCTAATGTGGAAAATATAGTTCAGTTTAAGAAAATTTTAAAAGATTTAAGGTCATAATGCAAGAGAACATAATTTATCAGATCAAGCAAATCAATTTGAAAGTACAGAGTTAAGTGAACATTAGGATATGGCTGTCCTTCATGAATAAAGGTTAACAATGTTAATCTAAATATACACACTTGATAATTTTTGCTACATAAACTCATTTACACTGTTTCTTTATACTGTTGTGCTTTAATTATTCAGTCAAATTTAATTCCCAGTATTGCAGTATACTAAAACAAATAATATTTAGGATATGTTACAAATGAGAGTGGCAAAAATATATGCAGAATAAAAAATAGCCAAATTGGATAAATTACGAAGCTTATGAAAAGATAGTTAGAGCCCATAATTATTTACTACATTACTCATTAGCAGGTACTCTTCAAAAATATTTGAATTTATCATGCTATTGAATCTGATGTATCATAGTGAACTTTGCTGGCTTTCATGGCCTATGATCAGTCTTACAAAATTTTACCAGACATATAGGATTATATTAACTCCTACTATACATCAATTCAAAGATTAACAATGGTTAGATTTTATTTTGAGGTTTTTTTCCCCCTAAGCTCTAGAATAAATACCAGAAAGTTGAAACCTGTCTTGTTTAAAAGGAGTGGGATCAAGGGAAGGAGGTGGGGAGAAAAATGGTGATAAATACAGTCATAATATATAATGTACATATGTGAAAATGAGGGTAGGGTTAGAAGGATGGAAGGGGCAATACTCATCATGAAATCTTCATCTTGAGTTCAAACCCTCAAATCTTGGATATTTATAAAAGTCAGAACTTTCAAACTTTGCTTTAGAATAATTACAGAGAAGGTCCACACAAGACGTGATAGGCTATTTAAGAGCTGGAAAAACGTTCTGGTTTTCTTAAGAGCCCTAAGTCAAGTCCTGGGGAGATCTATTAAGTATATTCAATACAGTTATTTTTGGTAAATATCTAGTTCCTACATTAATTAATTAAAATAGTACATAACTGGCCATGGGTGGCCAGCTACTCAGGAAGCTGACATCTGAGGATCATGGTTCAAAGCAAACTGGGCAGGAAAGTCTATGAGAGCCTTATCTCCAATTAAGCACTAAAAAGCCGAAAGTGGAGCTGTGGCTCAAGTGGTAGAATATTAGCCTTGAGTACAACAGCTCAAGGACAGCACCCAGGCCCAGAGTTCAAGCCCCAGGACCTGCAAATAACAATCATAATAACAATAATAACAAATAGCACACATTAAATGTCAAAAACAGTAAGCAATCTCAAACTAGAAATTAAAATAGCATCTTTAAACATTTTCTAACTTCAAAATAGAGCTTCATTTAGCAAAATGATACAATAAAATGTTTAAACTGAACAAATCCATTCAAACTTTGATTTTCTGGAAAAATTTCTGACCAGATAACCAATTGTTAATATATGAATCAAAGTTTATATTAAAGTGCTGTATAAAATTTACATGAGGAAAACAGATAAACTACCAGAATATCAGTACTACTTACGATTCAGGATGCCTTACATCATTAGTGTAAGAGACAAAGAAAAATACGATACTTCTACTTACAATAAATAAAACTAATCAATGTTATAATCCTTCCACAAGAATCATTGGAACTCTGGGAGAGAGCTGAAGAGGAGAAAACATCATGTCTATTATTACTCTGGCTAAATGGGATTAACTAATCCTCATGAGATAAAGTTATGAATTAAGTGAAGGCACTGAACACTAAGAAAATTTGTGGGGAGAGAATGCAAATAGCTCCCTAATTATCTACAGCCTATTAACAAGCAATCCTTATTACTCGCAATTAAAATCCTCTTAAATTTTATGGCAAAAGTTCATTGAATCGTTGAAAATTATATGCTAATTATTTTACTGTAAAGCACATGTTTAGTGTGTACTTTTACTAGGGGCTCAATAAATATGAGAGTATCAAATTCTGGGTGATATAGTGACTAAATGTTTTAGTAAATGGAAAACATGATATAAAGCCATCATGGGCTCCAGCTATAATTTTATAGAATTACAGAACTAGAATATCCCAACTAAAGGGTCTACCAAAAGGGAGCAAGATAAAACCCTCAAACCATCACAGAACCTCCTATTTATAGGTACGTAAATACGTCTTGCAGAAGATATTCTGGTGGGTGGTAATATCCACTTGGTGAGGAACCATCAGTTTTTAGGTTTGGGATCATCAAGAGCTACCACACTGTTCATTCACTAAATGATTTTTTTAAATCAATCCCCAAATTAAAAGTCTAAACAATTACTTTCACAATTACTTATTTTTATAACTGAAAACTCTAGGGAAACATAAGACCAAGTTTGTCTTTTCCTAACTATATCTGGTTACTCAGCACAAGTCAAGCAGTCAATGGTATTTGTGAAATGAATGAGTGATTGTATATATGGAAAAAAGTTTCTACTATAGATTGCAATTTCCTGGCACACCATACTCTTGAGTAGGCAGAACACTGTAGAGTGTGCAATCAAGCACCTCCCACCCCTTACCTCATCTGTTTATTCCAACCACAAGCCTATTCTATAGGATTCTCTTTTAGTATGTAAGTTTTTTAGCATAAATTTGTTGCATGAACTGTGTTGTATATACTATTTAATTCAGTATGTGGGCTAATTACACCCTTGCAGTGTCACTTGGCAGTTTCTTTCCCTTGTCTTTCCTGTAAACTGATTATTAGATCTAGAACAGTGAAATCCGACAGACACATAACATAAACCACATATATGACCTAAAATTTTCTGAAGAGCCATATTAAAAAAAACACAAGTGAAATTAATTCTAATAATATACCTCATTATTTTATTATCCCAATCTATCACCATACTACCATTTCAATATATAACAAACATAAAAATAATCGTGAAATATTTTACCTTCTTTGTTGCATCCTCTCATTATGTGGATCTCATTCTGAATCCTCAGTGTCTTTTACACTTACAGCACAGCTTAGTTTAGACTAACCACATTTCAGATGCTCAGTGGCCATGTGTAGCTACCATACTACACTGCATAGATACTAAGACTTGATCAAATTTAAGTTAGACACATGTCTGTTTCTTTTTGTGCATTTTGTTCCCTGACCCTAGATATTATCAGCCTAATCCATTCATTAGAAAATTTGACATCAACTTTCTATATAGTGATTTTAGCAGCCATTGAGGAATCATGCTCAACTTACATTTTTGCTATTCTTAAAAACTTAAGATTTTAACATTTAAAAGAAGTAGTGTTGAAGATTGGTTTGTTCTTTTTTTTGCCATGTAACAATAAAACAAGTACTGCTACTTCAGTTGCCCAAAATATTAAAAATGTATATTTTTACTTATTATTGATTACATTTACTATTTGCTTTACATATGGTTCTCAAAGCATTCATAACACATAACAGTTTGCTTTTCTAAAGTTCTTTGCTTAATAATTTTAAGGAGCTTAGTTCCTAACTCTAATGTTTTATGTGCCATTATTTTGCTTTTACTGCAAAAGAAAGATCTGGCTCCCAAAGATAAAGGAGATTTTTGGTAAATGGTGAAGGTAAAGAAATAAATGACCCACTTGGCTAGTGTGTAATTACACTGCCTGAGATTGTAACAATCTATCACAGGAAGGAGGACGACACCCTGCTAAGGGGTGAGTCAAAGGAGATAGCCTTTGACTAACTACGGGACCCCGCGATCAATACTCCACAGATATTGTGCTCTCAAAAACAATTGAATTCTGAAAAAGTTTGAAAATAGATTCCCTCATCTTCAGATACTGATCAGAGACCCGTCGTGACCTTATTCTGGAAGAGCAATACTTTCTAAAAACGTGTATGAAGCCCATAAATCCCTTCCATCTCTGGACTGTTCTTACATGGGTAGTTAACACATTATAATGATAGTCCTATGAGCAACAACTTGCTGCAATCCTCATTCCTTTATTATGTAAAAATGTCTTCCCAACTGCCAGTTACTCCATACAATACTTTATACTTATAAATATTTAAATGACTAAAAACTTAAACATTCTCTCAAAAAATTAGAATTGCCAAATGAAGTTTAAAGTGTGTATGTGTGCAATGATACTCCATAGCAAGGAAGTCATTATGGGCGGAAGGCAGGAAGCAGAATCTTAAATAAAAATAAAGAACTTTTAAGTCCAGAAAATACCTTATTCCATCATTTTTCAGGACAATCACATTAGTATTAATGTGTGAACCATACTATATTTTTAAATCCTCAAATGATCCCAGAATGGCTCCAGTTACTACACTGTTATAATTGACTTCATTGGGCTGTATCAAAAGTTTATAGTTCTTCTCCTTCATTTTCAAACTGTAGCATGCAAGATTCTGGAGTGTTTGCATACAGAATTTAAAGTGCCTGGGCCTGAAATATGCTTTAAACTCTAAGAAAAGATAATTAGAAACAAAATCCAGCTAATATACCACTATTTTTTTTCTTTCCACAGAGGATTGTAGGGTAACTCATAAAACTGAAGTTAGTGTATTGCAAAAGAATATAAAATTAAAGCCAGATGAAGTAGCACACAGTAGGCAGAGACAGAAGGGTTGTGAGTTTGAGGCTAATCTAGGCTATATAACAAAACTCTACCTCAAAAAATGTTTTCAAGAAAAGATTATAGGATGACTTTGTACTAAGGCTAGGATTTTGTATTGACAATATAACATCTGGCACAGGATGACCAAGTAAATATAGGAAAGCATCCATTCAACAAAAGCAACAGCCCATATGCAAAACATGTCAGTATAAGGGCTGTACAGGAAGGGCATTAACTCTGTTGGTTTATAAGGTGTTAGCAACCATTCTCTCACAAAGCATATATTCTGGGCATTAAAAAATATCACCACATAAATAGTATTTGCCTCACACCAGTTAAAACTAGAAATGGTATAATCCAGACAACAGGATTTTTAAAAGCCAGTTCTGGGTTAAAACCTGGGGCTTGAACTTAGGCTCTGCACACTATCCCTTAGCTTTTTCACTCAGGGCTGGTGTTCTACCACTTAAGACACAGCTCTATTTCTGGTTTTTGGTGGTTAACTGGAGATAAGAGTAATATAGACTTTCCTGCTTAGGCTAGCATCGAACAATACTCAGCTCTCAGCCTAATAGATTTATGCTATAAGCACGAGCTACCAGTGCCTAGCCAGGATTTTTTTCTAAAGCTCCCTATGTTCAAATAGGTAGACAAGGTTGTGAACCTCTGCAGTTTGGTATAGATGTGTGCAACAGTGAAGAGTGTGAAAAGTGTAGGTAAAAATAAACAAAGCACATAAAGAAGGAATAATATTCATTACTAAGATGATTGCCTATATTTCACTTCAAAATCTGTCAAAGATTAAGTGGATAGAAGCAGTGGAAAATTGTCAAACTTCATAAAATTGCAATTTAATTAGATTACCAAATTCTTCTATTAAAATACAAATACAGCCTTAATAATATGATTGGATTTCTAATAAATGCATCTTGATGTTATTTGTTTAATAGATTCTAACCTAGTTAAAATAAGTCTCAATTAACTATAACCATACTTGTCTAGAGGCAAATATCCATTTAAAAAAGAAATGGTATAAACATTTTGAATTTCTCAACAAAATTTTCAAAACACAATATTTCTATGAGGGCAGGGTCAAAGAAGATAGTGCAGCAAGCAAAACTGATCCAAGAGAGTAAGCAAAACACCACCACCTCCACTACTGCCTACCAAAAGAGGGGAGAGAATCAAGTATGATGTAAACAAAGCCTATCATTTGCTCTCTCAAAGTATATGTAATTCCAAGATTCCTTCTAAATCTGTAACCCTCCAGCTTTTTTATAGCATGTTACATGCAAGACAAAAATGAACATCGACAATTAAGGAAATGTAATTCACAAGCATTTCCAAGATCAAAAAATTATTAGAGCTTATTTTCAAAACTTCAGGGTTTCATGAGTTCAACCCCAATGGTCATTTTCTGTGCCATAAATTTGAGATAATTTTCTTTTACTCATGAATTATATTGCCACATTTCAAAGTCTAAAATTTTTAGTTTTCATTTTATAAACACATTTAAAATTTATAGAAGTTGGACTTTTGGCTTTGAGTATTTTTAGGCATAACTTGTATAGCATTCTATGAGTTTTGACAAATACATGTGCTCATGTCACTAAATGCATACTGTCACTAAGATAGGATTCACCCAAAGTCACTATATGGCTGCCATTCTATAGAGCAACAGGCAGGAGGGACGACCCACAAAGGATAAAGGCACATGAGCGAAGTCTGAGAAATCAGGCTTGAGCTCCCAAGTCCTTTCCCTATGGAGCTGCACAGTTACACTGGAAATGTTTAACTCTTTCAGCAATGAGTTGTGATAACATGTGTCAAATGTTCCCCTAGGGAGACTCATTAGAGCCTCAGCTCCCACAGTTTTCATTTGGAGGATGCATTATTTGCCTAGCACACGCCATAATTAAGACTCCCAGAAAATAAGTGATATTGACAACAAACTACATGGCTAGTTCAAATGCTCTAGGTACCTTGAGTTACACATCATTTATGGAATTGGTGTCAGGGCAGGGGATTGCTCTGTAATACCGTTCAGTTCCCAGATTGGAGACTAAGTTCTATCTTGTAAATCATCCCCGTCTGAGATTATATTACATTTTTCTGCAAAGCTACGTTAAGTCAGGATAACTAAGACTTGTTCTACAAATAAAAACTCAAAGACACCAGACCAAGCAAGATCTGATGGAGAATTAGAATACAAGTTTAGTAACTATTAGGACAAGCAGACTGCAAACCAGCAAGGCTATAAGGACTTGAAAACACTATCAACCACCTAGACCATTACACCAAATAATAACAGAATACACGCTCCTTAGACTTGAAACGTATTCAGGGCCACAAAACAAATTTCATTAAACTAAAAAGGACTTATATCATTCAAAGAAGGCTTTTTAAGTGGAGTTAAATTAGAAATCACCAGTCCATTGATCTCAGCATATCATCTAGCATAATTCTCTACACTGATTTGAAAACAGAATAAATTCTTTGGGGTTTGAAGGAAAAGCAGTGTTTGAGATCTTATAGCAAGTATGAGACATATTTTAATCATAATAAGTTTAGGCTACGCCTAAATTAGGAATAGGCAATACATACAAAGCAATTAGCTGTTGTCTTTTGTCTCATTTTGTTTCTAATTTTCTATGTGATATAGCAACAAGAAAGATGGACATTATGAAAACAAACAAATCTGAAACTTTTCATGCAACAATTCATTTCTTTTATATGTACGTTCACTGTATGCTTAGACTTTCAAGCCTCTACTTTTTTCATTCATACAATAAACATTTATTGTGTTTAAAGTATTACAGACAATATTCCCAGTTATGCTAATGAAGAAAAACATAAATAGTTCTTTAGCTGATAATACTGAAGGTTAAAAAGAGGAGCTGATTTCAAAAGTGACTCCCTATCAAGTGTCTTGGTGTGGTAGCAAGGACAAGAGGTTGAGGTGGGGGCAGGGCAAGACACTCAGGTGAGGCAGGGAATTCTTACACTTTGTTTTCATTCCCTTGTTCTTGGTAAGAGGAGAAAAGGCAGGGCAGGGGGCTATTCTGGGTTGGATCTTACAGAGCTTGCTAAACAGAAACTCTTATTCCTGATCCATGCTATCTGATTTTTGCTCATTAAGTTTGAGATAGAGTCTCACTTCCTTCCTAGGTATGCACCTGAGGATGCTTCATTTAGGTCAAGCTTGATAAGTAGGATACCAGGCAAGTGCACTGGAGTCCAGCTCTTCGTTGAGAAGGGTTTGTAAAAATTTTTCTTCCTAGGTTGACCTCAAACCACAATCCCAACAATAACAGCTCCCCAAATAGCATGGATGATAGGTTTGAGTCACTAGAACAGCTCCCATTCCCCTGGGAATTTTCAGCACATTCTTGCCTACCTGCTGTAAGTAGACAACATTATTGATAATATGTCCCCAAGCACTGTTCTACATGTCCCTTTTCCACATTAACTCCTTCCACTTCCACAAGGGAAACACCATTTCCTCTTTGTAAGTGTTCTGGACTGTTTTAGACAAATCCATGAAACATTAATTATGGAATAGGAGAACAAAACAACTGAATATACGAAGAACTGAATTTTATTCTGATAAACTAAAAACATTAAGTAGACATGTCCAATTCTCTAGGGAGCTAGAGCTAATTCACGGCAGTCATTAAGTGTCTATAAAAAGTACATCAAAGTTCTCACAAAGCACATTTATTCTAAAAGTGAGACATGTAGGGCAGTTTGTATCTTACATGAGAAAAATGAGTTTAAGGACTTCTATGAGCTAACCTCGGTAATTAAGTTCAGAAAAGTCTTGAATCCTAGGAAAAGAGAGAGAAGCACAGATAACAAGAAAGGACTACCCTGAGCATGCATGTTAGAGGGAAGAATGAATACCCCACGAGGAAATCAGGCCTAAGTGAGCACATGAGCATTGCTGACTGAGACAGACAGTTGTCACCAACCATTGATCAGCACAGGGAGATGAAGGAAGTTTTCAGGAAAAGCCACAACATGCAAAATGAAATAGAGAATGGAGACAACATGGTGGGAATTTTCTGGAAAACCTAAGGATATAAAACAGCATTAAAACATCTAACAGTAATTTCTAGCTATGGTTACTTCCTTAGTGAAATGCAATGCAATGCTTACATCTGTAATCCGAGGTTGAGATATGAGAATCTCAGTACAAAGTTAGCCCAAGCAGGAAAGTCCATGAGACTCTTATCTCCAACAAATTTACTTAGAAAGATCCAGGAAGTGGTGTTGTAGCTCAAGTGCTAGAGTGCTAGCTTTGAGCAAAAGAAGCTCAAGGATAACCCAGGCCCTGAGTTCAAGCTCCATGACTGGCAAGAAATATTTTTTAAGTGATTAAAGGGTGAACAAATATAGCGGTGGTACTCACTAGTTACTATGTGGAAAATGAACTATACAACTTGTAGGTGAGGATGGGAGGAAAAAAACAGAGTGAGGGAAGGGGTGACATGGTTCAAAGAGAAATGTATTTATTACCTGATTTATGTAACTATAACCTCTCTGTATATTACCTCTACAATAACAATATATTTTTTAAAAAGCAATTAAAGAAAAACCTAACCCTTGAATATTTAGGCAGTAATATTTTCCACTAACAACATCAGATTAACTTAGAGACCCTCTCTAAAATATCAAAATAAAATTAAGCATATAATTTCCTCACCTGTTTTAAAAATAATTTTGGCGATCTGAGTGCAGTGGTTCCTATCTGTAATCCAAGATACTGGGAAGGAGAATTGTAGTCTAAGGTCAGCCCAGGCAAATATGCTGGTCACAGGACTGAATGTCTTATAATCCCAACTACACAGAATGCATAAATAGGAAGACTATGGTCCAAGGCCAGCCTGGGAGGTATAGCAAATCCCATCTAAAAAACAACAGGAAATCTCTCTGCATTTTCTCTGGTATATTTTCCCCAGAAAAAGTTATAACCCATAGAAGAAATATATTTCCTTCCAACTTGTACAGTGAGAAATTATTAACACTGCATTGAAAACCGTTTGTTTATAACTGAAGGTCAGAGACATATTTGACATATTCGCAATGAGATCTACTATGCACAGTTAAGTGCTACACAGTTGGTATTAAAGAAATATGAAAAGGAAAAATTCTCTAAAAGGCAGGAGAAACCAAAGTTGAAACAGCCAGCCTAACATCAGTGATCATAGTAGCCCACAGTGGCTCTGAAACAAAAGCAGCCCAACAAGCCTGAAGATTGCATTACTATTGCTGTGGTCCTCAGGGAAACCTTGCCCACACTGGATCAAAACAGATTGTACCAGACCCACTCCAGATAAGCATCCAATCATCACATTTTCTCGAGTTCCTAAAACAATGTAATCTGCTCTTTGGAATATTTCTGAGAATTCTTAATTATATCAAACATTACAACAACCTATAGCATAAAATTATCTATTAAACTGCAAATTTTCCTACTCTACTAAAAAACTAATTATTACAGAAAGTATTCTTTATAAATAGGACTCAAAAGTTCCAAATCTGAGCTGGGCGCCAGTGGCTCACACCTGTAATTCTAGCTACTCAGGAGGCTGAGATCTGAGAATTGTGGTTCAAAGCCAGCCCAGGCAGGAAAGTCAGTGGGACTCTTATCTCCAAAAACCCACTTGAAAAACGGAAGTGCTGCTGTGGCTCAAGCGGTAGAGCTCTAGCCTTGAGCTGAAGAACTGAGAGACAGACAGCTCCCAGGCCCAGAGTTCGGGCCCCATGACCAAAAAAAAAAAAAAGTTCCAAGTCTGAATCTATAGTTTACTCCTTTTCTGATATATTGCATTTCTATTACATTGTTTAAATCCTTTATCACCAATTATGATAGAATATTTTTATAATTTATTGTTAAAAATTCATACTTTGGGAGAAGATCTTCACTAGCCATACAATGGACAAGGGTCTCATATCTAAAATACACTTGGAACTCAAAAAATTAAATCCCCCAACAACAAATCCTCAAAGAAACAACTACCCAATAAATAAGTGGGCTAAATTTAGACTTAAAAAGAAACTTCTCTGAAGAAGAAAGAAGGATGGCCAATAGACACATGAAGAAATGCTCAACCTCCCTAGCCATAAAAGAAATGCAAATCAAAACAACATTGAGATACCACCTCACCCCAGTTAGAATGGCTAAAATCAAGAACTCTAATAACAACAGATGCTGGAGGAGATGTGGACAGAAGGGAACTTTACTGCATTGTTGGTGGGAGTGTAAACTTGTTCAACCACTTTGGAAAGCAGTATGGAGGTTCCTCAAAAGACTCCACATAGAGCTCCCCTATGACCCAGCAATCCCACTTTTGGGCATTTACCCAAATGTTCACAAACAAGACCACACTAAAGCTACCAGCACGACTATGTTTATTGCAGCACTATTTTCTATAGCTAAGATATGGAACCAACCCAGATGCCCCTCAGTAGATGAATGGATCAAGAAAATGTGGTATATATACACAATGGAATTCTATGCCTCAATCAGAAAGAATGATATTGCCCATTTGTTAGGAAATGGAAAGACTTGGAAAAAATTATATTAAGTGAAGTAAGCCAGGCCCAAAGAAACCTAGGTTCCATGGTTTCCCTTATTTGCAATATCTAGTATATGTATGAGTCAAGCAGAAAAGGTCAGATAAGTTGATGTTAGGGAAATGAACCCTAAGATATGTATTCAAATGTTTTTTTTCTTTCTTGCGATTGTTTCTAACACATTTATAAGATGATTTCTTTGCTGCTTGTGTATGTCCCTCCCCCACAGTATAACCCCTGCTTTCACTGTATTTAATGTCGGTATAATTTGTGGAGGGGAAGAAGAAAAACAAATCGCTTAAATAGGGATACAGGTGGACCCATTGCAACAAGCAGATGTACAAGTCGTTATGTCGAAAACAAACTTTACAACTTTGGGGGGGGGGAGCGGGAAGGATTGGGTAGGGAGGTGGGAGGAGGATGGGAAGGGTGGGAAGGGGAAACAAAGGAGGAGGCTACAATGCTTGATAAGAAATGTACTCATTATCTTGCCCATGTAATTGTAACCCCTCTGTACAGTATTTTCACAATAAAAAATAAATAAATTAACACTGAAAAAAATTCATGCTTTGGTTGTAATTTATCTGTGTCTGGTATATTTAAAAAATAAAAGCCAGGCACCAGTGGCTCATGGCCATAATCCTAGCTACTCAGGAGGCTGAGATCTGAGATAGCAGTTCAAAGCCAGCCGGGGCAGGAAAGTCCATGAGACTCTTATCTCCAATAAACCACTCAGAAAACGGAAGTGGTAACGCGCTAGCCTTGAGCTGAAGAGCTGAGGGACAGCACCCAGGCCCAGAGTTCTGGCCCCACGACTGACCCCACCCCCCCAAAAAAGTTAAGAGGCTTGCTTGGCCTATAGTAACCCCCTCAAAAGTAATTTATTCAGGCTAGGAAGGTGGCTCAGTGGTAGAGTGCTTGCCTTGCATGCATGAGGCCCTGGGTTCGATTCCTTAGCACCACATAAGCAAAAGGAAAAAAGCTGGAAGTGGCGCTATGGCTCAAGTGGTAGAGCGCTAGCCTTGAGCTGAAGAGCTGAGGGACAGTGCCCAGGCCAAGAGTTCAGGCCCCACTACCAGACCTCAAAAAAAAAAAGTAATTTATTCAGTGGATACTACAGGCCATGTATTAGATTTATATATATATTTATTTATATTTTTTATGTACCTTTGTAATATACTGACTTTGA